>NW_004797387.1:1369810-1371137 GCF_000002075.1 Aplysia californica
GGGGGGGGGGGGGGGTGTTAAATCTAGAGATCTAGTTCTAGATCCAGTAACAAAAAAAAGTTGTTCTCTTTGGGCCTATATTGAAAACCGCTCTTTGGATGCACACACAGGATCACTAAAATAAAAGACTTACAAATTGCTCATTCTGAGACAGCGATTTCACCCTGCCCCCACATTTCACTAATTTCAGTATAAGCTTGTAGATTTCATCGCTCTACTGTCTAGACGTCTCCACTCCGCGTGCTCCACGTGAGTCTCGAAAATAATTCACTCCGCCTCTCGAATCGCGCTCTTTTGGGGAACAAGTGAGATGTTGAAGAAAATGTGCCAACTTTCAAAAAGTGTTAGGTGTATGATGTAAATTCCCTATTATTTTTTACCCATTTCAGGTTTACATCAAAGAAAACGTATGGGAACCTTAGTTTGCAGTGACCTTTATGAATGTGCTTTTAGATTCTGTTAGTCATCCAACTTTTAGACCATTATCCAAAGGTCTGAGAAGGTCAAACGGGGCGATTTTTATTTTATTTTGTTTTAAGCGCAGTCAGACGAAAGTGAACAAGCTATAGCATCTATCATGGTTCTGTGGATTTGGAGCTGCACCTGCCATTGCGGATTTCAAACCGTGTTAGGTCTGAATTATCCCTCCTTCACTGCCAGACCCAATTATTGAGTTATGGGCAGGTCTGAGAGTAAACGCGCAGTCGTGTGTTTCAGTAATCCCGGTTTTTAGACGTAGGGATTCATTGAAGGCTACTTTTTTGTTTGAAATTTTCGATTTCGTCGTTTTCCCCCTTCAACCGTCAACACTATCGGTCCCACGACAGTGAGATGATCTCGTGGAGACGACCTTTGTGTTTACAAAACACTGCCCTCCCCTTCACACTCTCAAAATCTTTTTTTTTTTCTTCTCTCAGCCAATCGAACTTGATAGATTAGATGAAGAAAAACTGATTAGATCTACCTACCTTTAGAGATATTTTTTTTTAAACTCCATCGAGATATGGAGAAATAAGACCAGTAAGTGAAAAGATGGAACAGTTGCGTTCATATTATTGCGAAGATAGTCTTCTATCAACAAGTGGCTAACACATGTAATTAGGTTGTAAAGTATAGTCTATTGGAATTAAGCTCATGGGATTTCGCATGGCGTAAGCAAATAAACAAAACCCATCAAATGAATACATTTGTTCATTTTAAATGTTACATTATATCAAATAAAATTACTACATAGTTTACATTGCCTTTGAGGGCTCATCAGTTGCAGTACCACAGCGAATGAAGTTATATCTGAGGCGTCGGTACAGCTAACTGTGGGCAATTTGGG
>NW_004797387.1:1371463-1372886 GCF_000002075.1 Aplysia californica
GGATGGGGTGATAATGGGGGGGAGGGTTGGTTTGGGATGCAGAAGATCAGGGGTGTTGCTGAAAGACAGCAGTAAGAAGGAGCCAAAGAGTAGCAATAAAAAGGCTGCAGAAAGAGTCAGAAGCCCAGAGGAGGGAGCAAAGGAGGTGAGGGGGTGGGAGTAGAAAGTGGGGACTAAAGCAAACAACAGAACATTGCTAGAGAACAGGAGAGGAGGTGAAAGTAGACAATTTTAAAAAAGAAATATTTTCCATCTCTACCCGGGTTCAAACCCGGGACCTTTGAATGAGAGGCGAACACATTAACCTCTGCGCCACGAGAGCCCTCAAAGCTGCACAGAATCACCTTCTTTTTAATCTAAGAAATGTATAATCAAAGATCTATGTCAGTCTGTTTCTTTCTTCTGTCAGTTTCTGTAGCAATAAATAATCCACTGCCGACTTGCTAGGCCTGTCACAGTTTCACCAGAGCCCCGTTAGCCTGCAACTTTTCGGGGTGACCCGGGTTCTCCTTCACGGTTAGCATGACGCTTCAGTTGCATAAAGCCACACCGTACTTAGTTGACCCCAGCAATCCCCTACTTTGCCCAGTTTCCAGCTCCTGGGACGTGGACCTGTGGTTGGGCTTTGGGACACCCAAACGGGTATAAACGGCGGATAAAAATAAAGTAACGGTATATTAGATCTATGTAGATCTAACTTAGGAATTTGCTACTACTTTTAGTTACACCAGTGAGCCCGAGACAGTCTCGGGCCAGGCACTGAGCGGTTAAATTCGTCTTCACCCAGGCGTCTGACGATTGATTAAAACGACCTACATTATGCATAGAAGGTCCTTACACTTCTGTCACATAGAAGGTTCTTACACTTCTGTCACATAGAAGGTTCTTACACTTCTGTCACATAGAAGGTTCTTACACTTGTCACATAGAAGGTTCTTACATTTGTCACATAGAAGGTTCTTACACTTGTCACATAGAAGGTTCTTACACTTGTCACATAGAAGGTTCATATTCTTTTCTCACTTAAAAGGTTATTACAGTTCTGTCACATAGAAGACTTGTGTTTACGGTTCTGTCACATAGAGGGTTCTTACAGTTTTGTCAAATAGAGGGTTCTTACAGTTCTGTCATATAGAAGATTTTTACACTTCTGTCACACCGGCGTCGGTGGTGGAGCGGGTTAGACCTTCACCGTTGCACTCAATAGACCTGAGTTCTATTCCCCGATAGGAAGAATTTTATCGAGTGTTTCTGTCTTTCTCGTGGGACGTTGAATTCCTCCCAACGCGGGTTTGCCCTGACAGGCAGGGTCGAAGCTCGACTTCTACATTATCTACAGTGTCGATGAGGGTACAAAACATCTACCTCTACATCTGCTGTAATAATGATGACAATAATGAATGATAATGATAATGATAATAAT
>NW_004797387.1:1376542-1377542 GCF_000002075.1 Aplysia californica
TATAATGTATATGTATATTTGAATATGTAATGACCCAGCCATCGTGTTAAAGCCTTGTACTAACTACTCTGGCAGCATACCAATTTAAAGCTTAATAAATTCTGCATCGTCTAGCACATTAATATTTAAACTATGACAAGAGATGCCCGACATATGGTCACTCAAAACTGATCTTAGAAAGTAAGACTTGGCAAAACTTCGCGAAAACAAAGAAGCTTAAAATTTGTTTACGCGCGTGTATTAAAGTGCATCAATATTTGTCAAATGGATTTACACTGCATATCTAGGGAATGAAGAAGTTAGTCTCTCCAATAAACAATATTTCATTTCTATAGTTTCAGTCAAAACAGAAAACAGGTTAGAGCAATCATAAATACCACACAAAACTTGGACTCATCATTAATTGTGCTCATTGTTATTTTGCTTAGGAGTCTTTGGCTCGAACCCTGTGAGCATCGTCTGTATTAAATTTTGGATATGATTATCTGTCATTTTATTCTAAATATCCGAAATAATTGTAAACAAGGGGTCTGACATGGGAGCAAAGTCGCTTTCCTTCAGCTGCTGTTTCATGGGACTTCACAGTCTCTAGGATTGATATCGGGGCTATTTACTGGTGACCACCCTGACATTGGTATGGTTTGGTTTTCCAAGAATTGTTTAGTGTGATTGGCAACCTTCCACAAGATGAAACAGATACTAACAAACATCAATCTGTCACTGGAAACTAGAAAAAGAGTACTGGAAAGTTACATCGAGCCAATCCTATTATACGGATGCGAAGCGTGGACAATCAATAAACAGCTGGAAAGAACAATTGTAGCTGCGGAGTTGTGGTTCATAAGACGCATACTACGTATCCCATGGACAGCTAGAAAATTAAATGAAAAAGTCCTGGTTGAAGCAAATTATAGAAGACAACTTATCACGAATATAAGAAAACGACAGGCAAATTTCTTCGGACACACAATGCGGAAAGAAGCATTAGGGAATATTGTAA
>NW_004797387.1:1378838-1380029 GCF_000002075.1 Aplysia californica
CCCGCCGCCCCCTTATAAGTCCAGGTTTTGTAAAGTATTTATTGTGACTTCTCTGTTTTCTAATTTTAAAAATCTAATCTGTTTGAAAATAGATCTATTATCAGAAGATCCACTTCATTGCAAAGACAATAGTATTCTGTTTTAATTTGATATTCAATACATTTCCATTCATCCATTCCATCTGAATACTCACTCAATACACTCTCGAACAGTTTTTCGTTTCTTTGATTTCGCATAGTTTTTCCCAAGCCTGATTTTGTAAGATCAATTTTGAGTGACCCTATCTTGGGCGTCTCTGAACAGAGATGAAATATTAGTGTGTCGGGTGATGCAGAATGTTTAGCTTTAAACTACTGCATACGTTGGTAGTGCAAGGCTATAACACGATGATTTGGTGATCACGATTTCAAGTTTCTGACGCCACTTCATATAACTAGCTGGACTCCCTTTCGATGAAGGAATGATCGGTGCATTAACATCAATCGAAAGTCATTGGCCTACTATATTTATACTCTACTCGAATGGAGCAAAGAATCTTGATTTAGAGATGCAGAAAATAAGGTCTAGATCTAGATCTACACTCTCGAAACAAAATGCGCCTGGCGAAATATCACTTCCAGCACTTCCGCTGTGAAGGACAGCTACTCAGATTTGTTTCGTGTCTCATTGGAATAATTACAAAGGCCAAAGAAGGACGAGAACGTTTTGTCAAATATGTTTTTCTAAATTCAGGAAATGAACAAATAAAAAATTGGGCTCCGTCATGGGGACCTATCTATATTTTTGCAGGTGCGTAACTTTCAACTCTGTAGCTGTCGTAGTTTTATGGGAAAAGTGACACATGTGTTTCTAAGTTGCCAAATATATATACATACAGAGAGAGATAGATAGATAGATAGATAGATAGATAGATAGATAGATAGATAGATAGATAGATAGATAGATAGATAGATCTAGATCTAGATCTAGATCTAGATATTTTGTTTGTTTTGTTTTTGTAAAGTGTTTTACGGCGCTCGCAACTGCATAAGGTCATATGAGCGCGCGGGACACACCCAATATTTTCAGTTGGTAAGAATTTTTGAATTTACCCGGGTGGCGGCCAAAGCCTACTCTTATCGCTTTTAGACCACCAAGGGATCCTTAACGTGCGCAACTTGCACTCGGGCCCTCCGAGATTTTTCGCCCTTG
>NW_004797387.1:1380129-1381937 GCF_000002075.1 Aplysia californica
GGGGGGGGTAAAAAAACAACTTTATTTAATCTTTTTAAAAAGAACCTAAATTAATATTGGAATTCTGTCATAAGGGTATATTCTGGGGTCTCATTATGAAGTCCAGGAACTTTGCCTGTCTTGTACCTACGCAGTTTTCAGCCTTGGTGTGTTCTGCATTATCTTTCAAAGCTTCGGCTGCACTGCTCAAGTATCTTACTCATCGTTGACTGTCATAGTGAAGAAAAGTAAAGTTTTCTGAAGTGGTATAGTGAAGTCTTCGAAATGTGTGCTGTGGGTTGTGTGTGTGTTTGTGTGCAGTGTTTATCGGCTCGTTTGACTTTATTTCATGTGTACGTATGGAATGTTTGGTGTTGAAATGTCTAAAGTGAAAAATGCCATGGGTAACGTCTGGTGTTCATTTGTTGATTGGATATGACATATATATGTCGGACACAGCGCTAGACAGATCTATATGCTTGTTTCTAGAGTCTTGTGCAACGTGTGCATTGATCACTTTTTCCCCATTCTTTCTTTTGTCGAGCATCCCAGTGTGAATGTTCTGTGCCCGCTCTGTTGTGAAGAAAATTTATCTGATCTCTTCCAATCTGACCAAGTGTTTGGTACACACACACACACACACACACACACACACACACACACACACACACACACACACACACACACACATTTGCGCCCGCCCTCGTATGGCCTATCTATCCGTTCACTTAAGTATCTTTCTATTTATCTTTCTATTTATCTAGTTAGATAACTGTCAATCTCGGCGAGCAAAAGAGGATTGTATAGCTAGGCCTACAGATGCCTCTATAGGGCAATGACAGAGGAAACCGAAACGGAAAATAGAACGAAATTCAGTTCTTTCTTTTTTTTTTTTTCAAAGTGCACTTAGCGCTGCTGCCGTTTACTGTTTGTTTTATTACCTTCATATTATACAGGGCTATCCGAAAAAACACTAAATAACTTTTTTGTAAATATTTTCCTCCACACCGAACTTTTGTGTTTCAAATTTGTACCGAACATTTTGGAGTCAAAAGAAATTTGTCTGATATTCATTTTAGACAAATCCACAATGTAGTTTTTCACTACAAAGCGCGTAAAAAAAAGTATCCTGAAGGTCTCCTTTAATGTCAAGGGTGAAAATGATCCACCTGTTAGGATTTGTATAGAATCAGACCAAAAAATTCCAAGAAAAAATGACCACGACACACACCATTCGCACCACAAATTCGTGGCACGGTCACACATTTGAGATACTCTTTGTTCTTTTGGCAATGTCTGAATGGCGTCGCCTCAGTTTCACCAGTTAAATCCTTTTCAGCAGAATTTCCATGGCTACCACATGATGATTCTGTTTCAGTCTAATCGGAGAAGGGCGTATATAGGAGCGTGCCATTTTTAAACTAGTGTACTAAGTTGAAGATTGGTGCTCATCAAATAAATCATAGACAAAACTGAAGCAGTGGGCTAAACATGTGCGTGATGTCAAAGCGCTGTTACATCAATAACTCCCTAGACCAATCAATCCGAGTACGTTTCGGTGCAGCTGACAAAATACCAGCCCATATTCTTGTCCCGTGTTTCAGATGCAAGTATGATTTCACACTCAAGACATACTGATACCAGCCAGTTGAAGGCTAAAGTACCCCGAAACAGGAATGTCTTCTTTTCTGTTCTTTTGTGTGTGTGTGTGTGTGTGTGTGTGTGTGTGTGTGTGTGTGTGTGTCTGTGTGTGTGTGTGTCTGTGTGTGTGTGTGTGAGAGAGATATATATAGAGAGAGAGAGAGAAAGAGGGAGAGAAAGAGAGTGTG
>NW_004797387.1:1382037-1387635 GCF_000002075.1 Aplysia californica
GGGATAAGTCAGTTAGTTTGAATTGTCAATAGGGCCTATGCCAACTTGCAGAAAAACAAATAAACATTAAGCGAGGATAATAATTCCAACTCCCAGTGTTCCAGGAGGTCATAACAGTAAGAACTATTCTTCCCAACCCGTGTGCGGTAGTTTTGTTTTCTTTGCTTGTTCAGGTGTGTAGATCACTACAGAGTTGTTTGTTTGTGTTGGGAATTTTATTTTTGTCACTAATATCACCTTTCTCTTTTTGTTCCAAAGAGACCGTTATGAGGAATGAATTCCGCTGTCATGACCAGGGATACCATAGGACAGCACCAACGTCAATACAGCGATATTGATTACAAAGCAGGACAAGAACTGATTAAGAGTTGAAAAAAATATGTCAAATATTGTTTTTCTGTAGCCTTGACGGGACGATTTCAGAGACTACTCATGAAAACAGGAGTCAACGGGATAGAGAAAATGACATTGTGTGAGAAGATTTCCCAAGCACAGAATACATAGAATGTATTTGTAACATAAACTACGTGGGGTTTGCTTCGGACAATATAACTCATGTTACAAACCTGTAATAAACATTACAGAAGATTTATGTTTTGTTTCCAGAGCCAGGATAAAGACTGGTCATATGTAAATTATTGAAAATGTGTGACTATCGCCCTTGAAACTTTGCTTTGTGACAGGACCACAACAGTGACTATTGATCACGTGTTACCGTGATCAAATCAGAGAATCTCATTTGAAATCATTTTACGAGTCTGAACTAGATATTTATATATTATGTTAACTCGACCACTTCAGAAAGTACTAGAGAATTAAAATTACCCGTAATATTTATCTGATTGTTTTTCAACTAAGGTTAAGAGGATCATGTAAGAGACAATCGGTGAACTGATATTAATTGGATCTCGTCAGGGAGTGTGTATGAATCACAGTTTTGTACAACATAGAACAACATAGAAGAGATCATTTTGTACGTGTGAGACAAAGCTTAAACAGAACAGACCGTGTGCACACTTTTCATGGTAGAAATTAAAGACTGATAGATATTTAGGCATTGTGTCAGGCGAGCAAGATTGGAACATACTACTTTTTAAAGTTGTCAGCTGTTTCGTGAGCGCCCCATATTGGAGAGAGAGCAAGAGACTACGCGGGTGGAATCACAAAACATGTGTTTGAAAACGAATGAATGTGTTTAAAAAGGGAACAAAACACAACGTGAAAACAGTTTTTGGGAAATACAAATGATAAACACCATGGGAGACTCGAACATATACCAGGCCTTGACCACAGACTCAAGTCTCTCTCTGGCCACGACTTTCTATAATAACTCAGACATGGTCACTTCACCGCCTATGACAGGCAACAGTTCTTCCAATGCAACGAAAAGAGAGATCATCAAATTCTGGCGTTCAACAGCGTTCGGACTTGGCGGGACTGTCGTTTGTTGCATAGGAATCATCTGCAACATCACTGCCATTTTGGTATTGGCAAATTTCAAGTAAGTGAAAGTTCTCCTTGTCGGTTTATCACTTTTTACGTTTCGCCTTCTGGATATGCTTGACTTGAAGGTCATTCTTTCTGCTGAGACACTGAGGCCCACACAGCTCAGCCACGTCTGGCTGTGATTCAGCGCGCCTCCAAAATAATTGATTAAATGTATTTATAGATTCTATGAGTGTAAAACATTTATAATCATGTTCAAACGTAAGGGACCAACGTTTGTGGCGTATTCATTTAGCTCCTGGAGATTGAATGAAAGATAAACGAATTTTGCTGTCAAGTTGGAAAGTTTTTTGCTTTTTCAGTTGTCTCATAGTTGTTGTTGTTTTTTTCTCTGTTATACTGTATCCCACACATCCCTGACAGGCCCCGTCGAAGCTATTTCCTCGTTGGTATAACCCTGCACTGCCGGTCTCTCTGAAGCAGCTGGTACACTTGCCTGGACAACACCATAGAGTTCGGGGTTTTAAATCCAAATGGAATTAGATTGTTCATTTCTTGCCTGAAATGTTGTAATTCAGAACATAAACTTTTTATTTGGTATTTTTGCGGGTTTTGTTTGTTTGTTTTGTTGGGAGTGTGTGTCTTTGGGTTTGTTTGGGGTTGGGTGTTGTTTTGTTTCTGTTTTGTTTTTTTGTTTTTTTTGTTTTTTTGTTAGGCTTTTTTGGGGGGGATGGGAGACTGCCTTGGATTTGTTTAAACTTTGATATTGAGCCAGATAGTCTAAAGTATAACTAAGCTTCTCTGCACATTCTATGTCTTTTCTTATATTATCTTTTAACCACAAAGGCTTCAAGCCTGACCTCTCTCACACAAAACATACAATGAACAAGGAGCAGTGGAGTGAATATACAACATGAGAGAACATCAGCAAGTAAAATAGACAAAAAGCTAAAAACGAAAGGAAGGGGAAAACTGAAGAAAAAAATAATCGAAAGAAAAGCAGGTGGCGAAATATAGGCTTTGGATCCAGAACGAAGAGCGGGGGCGTCGAAACCACAAACAGATAATTAATGGTGACAGAAAGAACGGGAAGTTATTTGGCTATGGAGGAGGGAGGGTGGGTTGGATGAGGGAATGAAAAAAAGAAAAAAGTTAATTAGGTTCTAAGAGGTATTTCAAAAATGCACATAGTCATATACAGAGTGTGTGTCGGGGGGGGGGGCAACAAGTATAAGTTCAATAAATAAGGAACAATAATAACAATTCTCAATTTAAAAAATGTGAAGTACAATTCAAACCTACAAGAGAATTTTTAAAAGGGATTTTAAAAAAATTTAATTTCTTGTAATAGATTGTGCTCTTCCGGTGATGGTCTGACCTCCTTCTTTGCAGTCAGGTACGGATGTTTTGTTGTTTTTATTGTTGCTGTTATTTTTTATGTTTGCTTTGTTTGTTTATTTGATATTTTAATGCAGGTGTTTGACATTCCCATTGACATTAAGATCATTTTGGAGGAAGGCCTGTTAGGGCCAACTCGAGCTGAGAGGGATACAACGTCCCAATAGAAATAACTGCTTTGAAATAGCGCATATCCACGCTCTAGGGCATGCCTTTTGCGCTTCCTAGCTGTTATTGCCCCAACAGACCCTAGAACCCTCAAAATAATCTCGGATTCCCTGGAAAGCACTAAGTGCAAGCTGCGGATTGCACGCACTCAAGCACTAACAAAAATACAAGATCTTTCGCTTTTATAGCCTGGAACACATTCCTACCTTCGTGAAGTGAGAAAATTCGCGTAAAGTTCCTATCAAAAGGAAACAACGTTGGACTCTTGTTGAGATACGAACCCAAGACCTTACAATTAAGAGTCTGAGAGCCTAACCCCTAGAAAGACCGAGACACTCCGTAAAAATTCTTCCCAAACGGGAATCGAACTAACTGCTTCACCACAGACGTCGGAGGTTGTTTTTCTATTGTTTTGTTTGGTACCACATGATGCCTTTTTATGATGTTTAGATTTGTTTTCTATTCGATCGGCACAATTCGAATTTTCGACCCTTTCAGTTGGATCCAGCTTGGACAGAGTAAGACACAGTAGGACACTTTCGATGTTTATGTTCAAGGCGATGAGTACAATGACCAAAATTGAGTCGATAGTGCCGTAAAACACATACTCAATTAAAATCAAGGCGATGAGTACACCTCCTGCATCACAGACGTCAGTGTTCCTTGTCCTGTCTAGAAAAGTGGGGAGAACATTGCGGACATTTTTTGCTTTCCTAACGGTTCCTATACACATGACCCGAACGTGTTAGAAAGGACGTATCGGTGTCTCTGGTGTAGACGTTAGACGTCTCGCCGTTACAAGCAGGTAGATCTGAGTTTGATTCACGAGTGAAGGGAACCCTATCGGGTTACATGGTCTTTCTGCTGGCAAGATGTAACTCTCTCAGCCCATTTGGCACTGACAGGCGTGCTCAAAGACTGTCTCCTTAATTATATGGTTTTAAAATATCTACATTTTTTAAAAGCGGAACTCTCTCGTCTTCTCTTCGTGTCCCCAGGAACAAATCGTCTGCACCAGTGCTGCTCATGTGCCTTGCAGTGAGTGACACTGCCTATCTTACTTCCAGAATGTTCCTGGAGACAATTCCCAGCCTGATTTTTAACAATTACATAGACCCCAGCTACCGAGAAAATGTTTTGCCTAGCGTCTGGTAAGTGGTTAGTGGAGTAGTTTGGGGTTGAATTTCATCATCATCATCATCATCATCATCATCATCATCATCATCATCATCATCATCATCATCATCATCATCATCATCATCATCATCATCAGAATTAGAAGCAGAAGCAGAAGCGAGGGCTCTCGTGGCCTAGAAGTTAAGGTGTTCGCCTCTCATTTAAAAGTCCCGGGTTCGAATTCGGGTAGCGACGGGAAAATTTTTATCTCTAAAATCATCTCCTTTCATCTCCTTTTCTACTCTCTAGCATGCAATGTTCTGTTGTCTGCTTTCGTCTACACTTTCTGCTCCCACCCCCTCACCTCCTTTGCCCCCTCCTCTGGGCTCCTGACTCTTTCAGCAGCCTTTCTTCTGCTATAGCCTGGCTCCTTCTTACTGCTGTCTTTCAGCCACACCCCTGATCTTCAGGTAGGAAAGATCTACACCTAGCCTCCTCAGACAAGGGCGAAAAATCTCGGATGTCCCATGTGCACGTTGCGCATATGAAAGATCCCTTGGAGGTCTAAAATAAATAAGAGTAGGCTTCGGCCGCCACCCATGCCAAATTTAAAATTTCCAACCAACTGAAAGAGTTTAATGTGTCACGCGTGCTCATATGACCTTATATACAGTTGCGAACTCCGTAAAACACATACCATAAAAACAAAAAAGAAGCAGAAGCGGCAGCGGCAGCAGAAATGCTCATACTTTCGACCTAGCTTCTGGAATGTTATAGAAGCCGTGTCTGCAGCTATTGTTAACACCCTCTGACCTCCGAGATGACGTTATGTTCATCCTGTGGGAAGAGGCGTGTGGCTCTGTCAGACCTGTGGCATGGAGTCTATGGGTGTCACCTTTCCCAACGATAATTCCAGTCGAAAATCTCTATGGTGGCCACTCATTGTGGATGAGAAAAGTGGTTGGCTTAGACAAATTGACGGTTTGGACAGAATCATTGCGACAGAATAATTATCTTACTACTAATGGAGCTAAGGCCAAATTTTGCGAACAGTATATTCTCAAAAACTACCGAATGAAAAAATGTGAAACTTTGCCAGTACCCATAACTTGAAACGTAGTGTTGCACTATTGTATTTTCATTAAGATCAAATCTGTAAGAAGAAAGCCCAGTTTAAGTTAAATTCAGTAGCGATCGCCATCATTTGCTTCGACATTGTATTATTCACTGCGGAGTGCCGACTGCGCCAAAGGGTATTTTGTGTTCAGTTGTACATAAAGTAGGTTTACGGAAATTCCCGGTTTCGGCCTCTCGCCGTTAGGAGGAGGAGGAAGAGGAGGAGGAGGAGGAGATGTAGGTGTAGATGGGGGAGGAGGAGAAAAGAAGAAGAAGAAGAAGAAGAAGAAGAAGAAGAAGAAGAAGAAGAAGAAGAAGAAGAAGAAGAAGAAGAAGAAGAAGAAGAAGAAGGAG
>NW_004797387.1:1389073-1390502 GCF_000002075.1 Aplysia californica
TCTTCATTCCATCAGGGTGGCTGCTGTGCCACTACTCTATGCTGTACTCTGGGTGGCCTGGAGCTCTTTCGCAGTACACTGATGGAGTCGTTGCCTTCCGCGGGGTAGAAGAAGACTCTTTTCTGTTTTGGAGGGTTGCTGTTTCTTCCTCTCTTTACAAACACTGTGCATGGGATAATAATAATATGATCGCCACTTTAGTTGTGTAATACTCTCCATGTACAGTCTGTTGTCAGGTCTACCGAGACGAGTGCAAGGTCTATAGCACTGTCGGAGTCCCCATCGCTTGTGGCTAGTCTGGTCATGCTGCCATTGTTGATGCCGGTGAAGTCGCATCTGTCCAGGGCATTTTCCAGTCTCGTCCCTTGGGGGTTTATCACTGTGTTTCCCCAATCACTCCCTCGTGCGTTGAAGTCGCCACAAAAGATTGTTTTTCCAGGTAGTGTTTCCTCCATCTCGCCAAGTTTGGCCCACTCTTCCTCAGTGACTATACCGTTGCAGGCGTAGACGTTGACAACATTTCTTACAGGCTGATCAGTGAGCTCCACTGCAAGCAGGTGTAGGTTTTCTGACGCTCATCGACTCATATCCAATTCCTGATGTCTGATTGCTGATCGTATCAGGGTGACCTGTCCATTCCATTCCCTGTTGTAAAGAGTCGCTGCAAAGTCGGCAACATTGAAGTTCCTGTCACCTAGTCTGGTTTCTTGGAGGCATATGATGTCTGCTCCGTAACACTGGGTTTAAGCCACGAGCCCCCTCTGCTACAGACTACGACAATTCCAGTAGAGAATCCTAAGATTACTCTTTCCCAACCGCTGACTCTTTAACTGTGTCTTTCTAGCTCCCGCCCTTCTCTTTCTCCACCTCCCACCCCTTTTTCCCCGTTTCCTTTTTGGTTTTATTCCCGAAGAGGAGCTCGAGCAAGGAGCACGAACACCGTAGCTCCTGAGAGAACCCTGTTTATTACTATTAATTAGATTTTTCATTGTGGGTTTGCAAAATACTGAGGAAGTATCCTGTCCATCTAGCAGAGCCTCATACTAGACTAGGGGCTGGGAACCAGAGGGTCCGTCCGCCTGGTGCCGCCCCGCTCGCACGCCAGACGGTCTTCGTTCGTGACTGTACTCGCCACAGCCATGTAGCTTCTGGGCACGAAGATGGCACTGTAAGCTTGGGTCCATGTCCTCCACGGATACTTAGGGGTGCTGTAGAATTCATACTTGTAAACATATCTCGGCGAGGACAACAATAAGGGACTTTTTTTCTCTTTAAGAGATATAAAGTAAGTCCCTTAAGGCGGAGACATTTTAACTGATTATCGCCGTCTTTATGTTGGTGTGGATCCCTCACAATCAGGGCTAGTCAGACAGGTAGAATCAAAGCAATAAGATCCCTAAACTATCTTAATAATATTATCAATAAAAAT
>NW_004797387.1:1398441-1405941 GCF_000002075.1 Aplysia californica
TATACCCAAATTTATGCTCCGACAAAAAAATAAGAAAGGGCTGGTTACATCGGAAGAGGGAAGGATAACATATTATTATTACTGTGGACAGAAAGATGCTCTGAATGGACAGGAAAACGATCAATAGGAAAACCAGAGAGAATGTGGCAAGATAGCATCAAAGAGTGAGCGGGGAAAATCTGGATAATTATGGAGAACAGAAGATAGAACAGGATTGAGGTCCTTTTTGAAGGACTATATTTTTCAGCGGATAGAGAGCCTCTGAAGAGAAAGGGGGGAAAGTTACATGACAATGTATACCATTGGTTTACAATTGAAATAAGGTTTGGTTGGGTAGGGAGGGAGAAAAAAAGAGAGAGAGAGAGAGAGAGAGAGAGAGAGAGAGAGAGAGAGAGAGAGAGAGAGAGAGAGAGAGAGAGAAAGTGAAAGGAATTTGATAATGAAAAGAAGTTTCTGAAAAACTCGGCCTCATTTTTTAAAATCTAATTTCCTCTCTCTCTCTCTCTCTCTCTCTCTGTCTCTCTCTCTCTCTCTCTCTCTCTCTCTCTCTCTCTCTCTCTCTCTGTCTGTCCCTCTCTCTCTCTCTCTCTCTCTCTCTCTCTCTCTCTCTCTCTCTCTCTCTCTCTCTCTCTGTATATTTGTATGTCCGTGTATATGTGAATCTCCCTCCTGTTTTCTTCTTTCTCTCTCCATCAATCTATAATTTATCAATCTCTTTCCCATTTTCCCTATCTATCTATCCATCTATCTATCTATCTTTGCCCTGCCAAGAGCAAAATGCTCGCAACTAAATGGATTTGAGGACAACAAACAACATCTATCTATCTATCTGTTTATCTGTCTGTTTATCTATCTATCTATCTTGGCGCTCATGTGACCTTATGCAGTTGCGAGCGCCGTAAAACCCTCTACTATAAAAAAAAACATATCTATCCATCTATCTATCTATCTATCTATCCATCTATCTATCTATCGTTTTATCTGTCTATCTATCCATCCATCCATCCACCTCTGCTACGTCCCCCCCCCCAGAACCGTGTTCATCCCGAGCGCCGACTGACAGTGATGGTGTTGTGTATGACCGGAGCCTTTTTCCTGTTTGAGCTCATGGCCGCCCTGGCGTTTGTGTTGACGTCAGGCAATGACACGTACATAGAGCTCACTGTGCCGTTGATAAGGTCAGTCGCCAGATAAGATCTTTGGCGGTTTGCTTTTGCTGCTGCTTGACTGGGTTAAAAACAGTTGGCGGGTTGTTGTTTTTGTTTGTTTTAGGGGTTTTTTTGTAGAATTTTTTTTCTTTGTTTCGTTTTTTGTTGTGTTTTTTTTTGCTTTTTAGGGGATTTGTTTGTTTTTGTTTCATATTATTTCTGTTTTGTTTTTTGCTTGGTTTTTGGGAGGTTTAGTCTTTGGGGTTTTTTCGGTTTTTTGTTGTTGTTGCTGTTGTTGTAGTTGTAGTTGTTGTTGTTGTTGTTGTTGTTGTTGTTGTTGTTGTTGTTGTTGTTGTTGTTGTTGTCGATGTTAGTTTGGGGTCTGAGTTTTTTTCGGGTGGCGGGGAAATGTTGATATTTACGTATTAGTAATTTATTGTAGAAAGAAAAACAGACCGACAGAAACAGCAAAGGCAAAAGGGAAAGGCACAATGGTGCTCTCTCGCACATTATAGATCCATCTATGGGCTTTAGAGGATGAGGCAGGTTGTACCCAGCACGTTTATGAGCTGAAAGTATACGGAGCGGGCTGGGTTTGTTTGTTGTTTATTTGGGGGGTGGGGAGATAAATGGATTTTATGCCCCACCCCCTAAATTAAAAAATCGACACAATCAGATCATTTATTGACGAATTTCAACACTGCCTATCTCAGGACCAAGTGGGTGGTTGGAAGGTGCCACTGGTAGGTTCTACTTCTTTAGGTTCCTTCTGTTCTTTCTATCTTTCTATCTTTCTATCTTTCTGTCTTTCTATCTTTCTGTCCTCCTTTTTCCCAGGACTACGTGACCATTACTGTGACGATGTGCTTCACTTTACCTAAACAAACAAAACATCAGGGCCAACCCGTTCTATAGGAAGTGCATGCATGGTTGTGACTGGGTTTTGCACTTTGTTTTGAAAATATTTTTAAAGCTTTTGATACTTAAATGCGTCTTACGAAATGGCAAACCTTTGCTGAATTCTATAACCACTCTTCTCAAGATATTCCTCAGTAACTTCAACGTCACTTTTCAATTTCCTTCCAGATTCACTGCCATCTCGGACCTGGGTCTACTCACAAACTCGGCCGTCAACTTCCTCATCTACTGCAGCACGGGCAAGAAATTCCGGGACACGTTTCGCCATCTCGCCTGCAAATTCGTCCACATTCTCTGCCCTTACTCACTCTCTCCGTGCCGGAAAAGGCAGGCCAAATACAGGACGGGTCATGAGTCGGAGGTTACTCACGCAACTACCGTCGCTATTGGCTCCAATTCAAACATAAATATTTCGACCCCAGAGGTCAAGCTTAGAAAATATAATGCGTCTGTTGAAGTCGAGAAATGATCCTCGGCCACGGAAATTGGATACTCACTCGCTTGTCCCTTGACTCGCGTCGTCGCAGGAAAAAGAAGGCAGATGCTGAGATGTTTCATTATGTCCCTGAGGCTGTCGAACCGTCGAGGAGTTCTCCGGCCGACAAACATATCCATTCTTACATGTTTTCAGACAAGACTTTTTTGTCGTCCTCTTTTTGGACTGCCTTCAACACTACCCTGCAAGACAGTTTTGAACGACTCTCTTGCAGGACTGTGTGACCGAACCAGTCGAGTTTTCTGCTCTTTGTCACAGCTAGTAGAAACTCGATACATTAGTTTTTAAAAATAAATATTTTATAGCTTGTTTACTTTCGTTTGTCCACGGTTCAAACAAAATAGATACAAAATGCTCTATTGCATCTTCTCGGATCTTTGCATATGGGTCTACAAGTTGGATGACCAACAGAATCTAGAAGTTACTACAAAATAAAGTTCGGCACATTTTCTTTGATGATAACCGTACACGGTTATTTTTTTTATCAAAGGGGATTTACGGATGCACCAAAAACATAATAAGTTGACCTATTTTCATCAACCCTTCACTTCAACGCACGTCTGTCAAACACGGTAAAACAGACAGGGGGAGGGGGCACTTTTTGAGACTGACATGGAGACGTCTTGACCATCTTTGAGGGGGGGGGGGTATCTGCAAGTTTACATTGACATGTGGGGGGAGGAGGGGGGGAGGGTAATGGTGCGTCGCCGTCTCAAACGAGCAGTTTCAAGGATAGGTTACTGTATTGTAAGGTGGAAAAAAAATTCTGTTACTGAACAAGAGTGCCATGAAAAGTTATGTGAGCATTGCCAAATGGATAAATGAGCTACAATTTTTAAGGCAGTCAAACAAAAATGAGCAAGCTACAGTATTGTTTCAGTACCATTCCAATATAATAGACACACATTTATAATATGAATGCAATTGTTGTTGTTTTTACGCCCCTATCGGCACAGTGTAGGTCATTTCGAAGGCGGGTTTCGACTCTGCCTCTCAGGGTCAACCCGGGCTAAGAGAGATTTAACACCTCAGTAAAAAGACCGAAATCCAGGGTGAACCAAAATGACTGTACAACTTTTTTTCTGAATATCTCGCTCAAAATTTTTACCAGAAGGTCGTTACTTAGAACAGATATAATTAATTCAAAACGAATTTGTTTAACCTAAAATTCTTGCAGAAGAAACTTATTTTGGAAAACGGAAACGGCATTTATAAAAAATAAAATCACCCATGATCGCAAATAGCACCAATTCATAAGATCGTGTAAGATGAGTCATGAGATGATTGGTTGTTTTGTTGTTATTGTTTGTTTTAGGGGGGGGGGTCATTTCTTTTCAAATGTAATTTTTCCATCCCTGTAACATTTAACAATACATGTACTTCTTTTTTCTTACAGAATTAAAGATATTATAAATGTTCGAAAATTCTGAGAACTCAATGCTCAAAATAGCATCCTTTGGACTTGACTAACCTCATCATTAATACTGTTCTGTGGTAGCCAAACACAAGGATCCACCCGAACATGAGTGCTCAAAGCCACACACACTGTGCACCTTACAGTACGAAGTTGTTTCTAGAGACGATAGGGGGGAGTGGTGAAGTTGCCCAATAGACATCATTTTAGGAGTTAACATATCCTGAAAGGTAAATATGGGCTTTCACAAGGAACCAAACGTCATCGTAGAAATGTTCACGCTTTTCAAGACGATCGAGGATTCATGAACACGTTGCTATTCTCTGATCCATGTCAGCTTTGAAAACAGGAAAATGATATAGTCGTTCATGAAGACCTTCCTTGAGAATGCCGACCGTTGAGACAGAGGAAAGTCCTCGATACAAACATCATCTACGGACAAACGTTTCATGGGACTCGTCCACAGAATTCTGCACCCTGGTAACATTTAAAGGTGTGCGAATCGTGTGTGCTTGACTTAAAGCGGTCATCTTATTTGGAAATATTTGGTTCTGATTCTCTACAGGTCTTAACTGGTGGAACATCTTCTCCCTTGACCTCAAAGAAGCGAAACTTACCAAATGTGTTGGTGGCGAGGTAATGTTCATTACGAAAAGCCCTCTGCTCTTTACTCTTTACTAGATATAATCTTAACCATGATCTCAGCAGGCAAAGAAAACTTGTGGAAAACAACATCTGCAAACTTCTGTTGGTCTGTTAGACTACTGGAGCTTGCAACATGGCGCAATCGTTGAAACTTTTCGTGGTAGGCCTAATGCAAACAAGACGTATGTCGTGCTACAAAGATGGGGACATAGCTGAAAACGGTTTGGATTTTTCTTTACCCGATATGTAAAGCAAAACAAATCTGTGGATTTATCTCAAATGAATTTCAGCCAAATTCATTTGGACTTCCAATTCTTGTGTACAAATTTGAAAAGCAAAGCTTCAGTGTTGAGGAAAATATTCACAAAAGGTTGTTACGTTTTATGGGGGGGATCACCCTGTACTTTGTAGAAATTCTCCACACACGGGGATCGAACTCGAGATTCCTGCGTTGAATGATGACACGCCTAACCGTTATTTTGTTTTCTGTTTGTTAGTGTCAGAGCGCTCGGTTGGCTGCTTGCGCTTATGTTCCAGGATCTGTTGGGGATAGTAATAATATAAACTGTAAAGTACATAGAGCTTGTGGTGAAGTGGGGATATGCGCTCCGTACAAATTTGATTTATTATTATTATTATTATTATTATTATTATTATTATTATTATTATTATTATTATTATTATTATTATTATTATCATTATACTAATAACCACTTCCTTTAATGAATTAATGTAAAAAGGCCAATTGCAACCACTTTTTATTAAAGATGAGGAGGTGGAGGTTGTGAGCTCTTACAAGTATCTTGGTGTAAAAATTGATAACAAGCTTGACTGGCATACCCACGCTGCTCTTGTGCATAAAAACGTAAATCAAAGAATTTTCCATTTAAGGAAATTAAGAAGTGTTCGTGTCGATAATAAGATTATGTCCCTTTTATACCATTCTATGATTGAAAGCGTGCTATTATTTTGTATTTGCTGCTGGGGTGGTAATTGTAGGGTAAAATATTTAAAACATACGACAGAACCATTAAGAAAGCTAGCAAGATCTCTGGATATTATTTTACTAGAAATTAGTAAATTTTAATGTATAACACCACAAGTATAAAGAAAGATAAAAAGCATTATGAACGACCCGTCACACCCTCTTTCTACGCAAATTGCCAGATCACGCAGCGGCAAATATGTACCTCTAAAAACAGAAAGAAAGATATGCAGAACTTTATTTACCATCGAGCATAAGGATATTGTCTGAAGTAGCATCAATGTGTATTGCTCTTCTGAGTATGTATCTATATAACTCTAACTCTAAAGGTCTTGTAACTAAATTCCTGCGTGTGGTTGAATGATGCATCTGATGTGATATGTACATTTTGTCAGCTTTACTTCTCTTTTCATTTTGAATTTTAATGAAAGTAATATATAATTAAAATTTCTATGTATACCTGCGTGTGTTTTACGGTCCTGTACAGCCAAGAAAAAGTTCCCATAGGGATGACAAAGTATTATCTTATCTTATCTTATCTTATCTTATCTTATCTTATCTTATCTAATCTTATCGTATCTTAACGTATCTTATAATTAGGAGCATTATTATTTACACTGGTATTATTATTATTATTATTATTATTATTATTATTATTATTATTAATATCATCATTTCCAGTACTCTGTGTCTCTTCGAGTACATGTGAATTAAATAATATGTTCCTGCCTTCTTTTTCATCTTGCGACTGGTCTTTTTTAATTGGCTGTGATCCCCAGCCGTCATCTCCCAAGTTCTAAAGTTGACTTCTCATAAGGCTTTGTCTTTCTTGGAGGTAGTTTTTGTATCTTAGTAATATATTATCTTTTTATCAGTTTTAGGACGATGTTACCGCACTTACAACACAAACAGGCCATGTACCGGAGATTTGAGGTGCTACTAGAAAATAACATGCGAAGAGAAGATAGGGGGGCAAGATGAGAACCGTAGATGTTTAGATCTAATAGGAAAAAGGGAGAAATCACACAAGAACAGCCGCCAAGCACCCTTCGTATCTAAGCAGTTGTCGGCCTATTGTCCTCCCATTCTTTTGTTCATTAGTTTATTCGCCCAGCTTTCAAGCGCTATAGACACCATAGCCTGCTGAATGTGTCTGCGGTGTCGTTGTACCTGTTCCCGTCGTTTTATGCAAGAAAAATTCTGAAATTATGCAAACTGAGCCTAAAAATGTGAAATTATGCAATTGTGTTAATTTTAACAAAGAATGATAAAGGAAAAAAATAAGAAATTATGCAAAAAGTGACCAAATTTTGCTAAATTATGCGGGGTGCATATAAGCGCGGGGACAGTTGTACTGATTAATTATATCTCACTGTATCGGTTTAAAGTCCCTTTCAACGCTGTAAGGCGAGAACCTCCTCTATTTCCGATATGATCGAGCTAGATGGGCGGAAAGCCTAAAAAGCGTATACCTGAGGTAGAGATGTTCCCCAGAACAGTGAAAAATCTATGTAAACTCTTGATTTTTTCCAGATCGTGAAAGGAAATACAACTGTATCGTTACCTAAAGAAAAATGTAATTGAAATGGCATGAAACAACACAAAAATTGTGAAATGGTGATATGGTACGGTTTTAACGCCCCTATCAACACTATTAGGTTATTTAAGAGGCGGAGCCTCCTTGTTTAACGTCCGTCTCTGAAAGGACCGAGCCAAGTGGGAAATTCGTGTAAAGTGCCTTTCCCAAGGACACAACGTCGGACCGAGCTGAGGTTCGAACCCCCGAACCCGCAATCTCACGATTACGAGTCTGGTAGCCTAACTAAACAACATTAAGCATAATAACCTTCAAATAGTGACGATGGGAGCGTAAAATATCTACAGCTGCAACCGT
>NW_004797387.1:1409929-1425153 GCF_000002075.1 Aplysia californica
CACACACACACTCTCACTCTCTCACACACACACACACACACACTCTCTCTCTCTCTCTCTCTCTCTCTCTCTCTCTCTCTCTCATTCTCTCACACACACACATGTTATCAATTTGAAAAGCTAGAAAGACATCCAACCAGCTGATGACTGGCACCATCAGCAAGCCAACCCTTTCATGGATCCTGGAGAGGAGGGAGGAGCAGCCATGCAATTGTACCTCCTGCAATGATACCTATTTGCCAATCAAGTAACTAACCAAGTAACCAAGTAATTAAGTAACCAACTAACCAAATAACCAAGTAAACAAATAACTAGGTAACCAAGTAACCAGGTATTCAACCCAGTAATGTGATTAATAACTGATAATGCAGCAATTTGGTACCTCGCCGCTGGACGCAGATGACTAGAGTTTGATTCTCAAGTAAAGAGACATTTTCACAGTGTTTCGGTCTTTCTGCCAAGACGTTGCATTCCCTCACTCCTGGCTGGTCCACCTCCCAAATGACCTAGATTGTATCGATGGGGGCGTAAAACATATTGTTTTCTTATCATTAAAAAGCCACCAAAGCACAATCTTTAAGGGTTAATAGTATTTCTTTTTCTTTAAGTTTCTATTTTGTGTTTTGACTGTCTGATAATAATATTATACTCCAGTACGGCCCTCCCATTTTCTCTGCTTGCTTAATGTCCCCCACAGATCACCGAGTCAGCAAAGTTCACGAGATATTACCAAGTTAACGAGTTTGCGAGTGCTCTGGTGTGGATTGCTCTTTCTTTCATATTATGCCTCTATTGTCCTTATTTCTCTTCCGTCTTTTTTGTGTTTGTTATTCTTTTGTTAGGCCTAGGTGTAACCCTATACGATCTTCTGGGGCGGCTCGTGTGGCTAAAAAGTGGACGTGCACAATTAAGGTATCGCATGCTGAAGATAGTCAAGGGCATAGTAAATGAGACGGTGCATAATTTTAAGATTTGAGTTTGTGAGGGAGGACCTCGTGCTTTTATTTCCATTCTTTCTATTTGTCGCTTTAATTTCTAGTACTACATTTGTTTTTTAGCAATTTCGTTCATCCTGCATTGGAACTGAACACTCAAGTAATAACTTTCTCTACTCCACTACAAAACCATTCAAAGGCACAACTCATAGGACGGTCACGTTCACCTTCCTCAGGTTCACGGTCACAGAGCCACTCAAGATAGGCCTAGGACTAGTGGCAAGACAGGCAATGAACCTGGCGCTCATTTGACCTTATGCAGTTGCGAGGGCTGTAAAACCCTCTACTATAAAAAAAAAAGACAATGAACCAATCACAATTCACTTGAGCACTCCGCTGGATTGCTCGGGGGCTCACATAATATTGGCAAAAAATAGCTTACGGTCAATCGCGTTTATTTTTAGACTGCCTACTGTAGACTATGTTTTGGCACTATTCGGCAGGAGCACATTTAAGATGAGCCGTCTTATTAATAGTAATGTACCGCCAAACTCGCTACGAATGTCGTCATCGCTTGGGGTATCCCCAAGAGCGATTTATAGGTCAGGTTACACTGTTTAATATCCCATTATGTTTAGCTAAAGCGCACGGACTTTGGCATGGCATAATAGATGTTTTACAGCGCAATAGACACAGAAATGACAGTTATTGTGCCAGTGAGGACCTTGTTTTGATATAATATTTGGCTAGTGTTTGTTTCTGGCTTCTTTTATTTTTATTATTCTCGGTGTTTTGCGTAATAGAAAATTTAACAATTTTGTTCGCACTGCACAACCGTGCTCTATGGACAAACCGCGCCTGACGATCTTATACAACATGCCACACAGCCGACTACAAGCCCTCAAGAGATATTAAAGCCCGACACCGACAGTCAGACCAGACCCGCCGTTTTCCGTCTGGTGCGGTCGACCATATTAACACCGGAGTTTGGCGGTGAGACACCGCCGTCTTGCAAATATGGCGTGTGGTAGAAGAAAGCCACAGGGCCAGATAATATTCCAGTTGAAGTGATTGTCGCGCTCGAAGAACAAGGCACTGAAATAACAACAAAGCTCCTAAATGCTATTTATGACCGCGGTGAGATCCCAGAAGATATGATGAAGTCAGTTTTTACAGCTTTACCTAAAACACCAGGTGGCACTGAGTGTGATATGCATAGAACAATTAGCCTTATGAGTCATTTTACAAAAATATTACTGCGAGTAATAATGGGAAGATTGAGAAGAAGTGTAAGACCAGAGATATCTAAAACGCAATTCGGCTTTGTTCCTGACAAGGGCACCAGAAATGCTATATTCACCTTACAAATTATGTTAATGGAAAGATGTATTGAAGCACAGAAAGATCTGTATTTATGCTTCATAGATTATTCAAAGGCGTTCGAATAAGTTAGACATGATGAGCTATTCAAAATACTGGAAAAGCTAGACATAGATGGAAAAGATCTAAGAATTATCAGAATTTGTACTGGGACCAAAACGCTGCTGTACGAATTAATGGAGAATACAGTGAATATAAGCAGATTAGGCGAGGAGTGAGGCAAGGATGTGTTATGTCACCAGACCTCTTTAACATGTACAGTGAAACAATCCTTAGAAACATAGAAGAATGTCCAGGCCTCAAAGTTAATAGAGAAAATATTAATAACATCAGGTATGCAGGTGACACGGTTTTAATAGCAGGCTCAGAAAAGGACCTTCAAATGCTTCTAGATACTGTTGTAAAAGAAAGTCAACGTAAAGGATTATTGTTGAATGTAAAGAAAACAGAATGCATGGTAATATCCAAAAAAGCAGCAAATCCTAGTAGTAATCTCATTAGCAAAGGTGAAAAGATCAAACAAGTCCAACAGTTAAAATATCTAGGTATATGATAACTTCTGATGCCAAATGTTCCACAGAAATAAAAATGAGAATTGCTGTGGCTAAGGCTAGTTTCAATAAAATTAGCCCAATCCTGAAAAATAGAAACATATCAATGAACACCAAAATGAAAGTCCTGAAATGCTATGTTTGGTCAACCCTTCTATATGGCTGTGAATGCTGGACAATCACTAAAGACAGTGAAAATAAAATAGAGGCAACAGAAATGTGGTCTCTTAGGAGACTGCTAAGAGTATCGTGGAAGGAAAAGAAATCAAATGAGGTAGTGCTTGATGAAGCCCACGTGGGACGCTCAATGTTAAAAACAATCAGGAAACGACAAATGCAGTTTTTGGGACACCTGAATAGACATAAGGGTCTTGGACATCTAGCTCTCACTGGCAAAATTGAGGGCAAGCGAGGCAGGGGTAGGCCCAGAACAACATACTTAGGGAACCTAAACAAATGGGTAACAGGGAAAGATCAGGGAAACGTAGCTTTTCTGAGAGCATCCGAGCAAAGGAATGAATGGAAAATCATGATCGCCGATGTCTGTCGCAGGTCTGGCACTGGATGATGATGATGAAGATGATGGTAGAAGAAGAAAATTGTTGTTGTTGTTGTTGTTGTTGTTGTTGTTGTTGTTTGCTTTTGAGACTAAGACAAAAAAGGAAAAACAAGACAAGAAGATTTTCCGTGCATCCCATTAAAAGAAAGCGTGGTACACTTGGTGAATTTCATCATTTGTTTCTGCAGTTGTTGGAAGATAGTGAAAAATTCCAACAATATTATCGCATGAAACATAGCCGTTTCAAGGAACGGCTAGAGAGATATGCAGAGCTGACTAAGCAAGAACTGCTAGAATTCGGTGTAGTGTCATTGAGGCGGGAAAGGGGACACAACTATGCAGAGATAACACAATTAAAATTACCTCCCATCTCGCCCGACGGACCATCTGCGGTAGAACATGTTTTATCGGAGACGGTCTAACCGGGGACGACACTGGACGTCGGGCGTCAGTATGGTAGCCGAAACAGTTTTTTGTTACCTTCCATTACTAAAGAGCCGAAGCGCATACCGATAGGCCTAGGTATAAAAATCCCCTTATGATTTCCAACTTACCCCACAGAGAGCTGGCAGACTGCAGGCGGCTTTAAGCCGCCACACACTACGTAGTTAAAAGGGTGCGCCCGTCTTGAGATGGTCTCAAGACCAACTGAACGCGATCTCAAGATGATCTCAAGATCAAAATCTGGACTGCTCAGTTAAAAATCTCAGCAAACCGTGAGATCGCTTGAATTCAGAACGAGCTTGAAAATTATCTGACGGATTGGAGATCAGGGTACTCGACGCTAAAAATAAAAGGGTGCCAACGTCAAAATTTTGCAAACCCGACTTCAGAATCTTCATCAGCGTCAAATCTAGTGGGATTTGATGTGAAACACTGCGATCAAACGTTTGATGTAGTCATATTAATAACTTATTCTTTGCGTGAGCCCAGCTAGTTTTTTGTTTTTTTAAGACAGTAGATTAATGCGGTTGAATTGTATTGAATGCTGGGGGAAAATCAACGTATTCGATGGTACTTTTTTATAACTTTTTCCGCAGTTTTCAATACAATTCAACCGCATATTGTCATTTAAAAACAATTGAGTCAATTGTTGTAATTATATCGCAGCATGGGTCCTGGGATTTTTTACAGGCAGACCACAATATGTTAATCTGAACAACGCAAAATCTGACACAATCTCTCAAGAACAGGTAGATATAGAAATTCGTTTGTGCCAACATGTATTTTTCTAATGTCCTGCTTGTTGTGCGTATGTGTGAGTGCACCACATCCACTGCCATTGTAAACGACCATTTTGATAATCTGCTGGCCTGTGTAGTGTGGGGGCACAAAATATGAGATCCCTCACGGATCCGATCGTCAGTTCATCGTAAGATCATCTTGAGACCATGTCGAGATCATCTTGAGACCATCTTGAGATCATCTTGAGATCGGAAACTGCGTAGTGAGTGCCGATCGGCGTTGTCGGCTTTATCCGAATCCAAACGACATTCTTATTAGGCCGAAAAACTGGGAAGGGCGGCCTGCTGTCAACTCACGACCCCAGTGCTTTCTTGTCGTATCTCCACTTTTTAACAGTGAAAATGTGGCTTCTTCTTTAGCTCACTCTTTGTTATGAACTGTTATTAAAAATGGAGATGCGACAAGAGAGCACTGAGAACACGAACTGTCAATGCCGTCTCGCCGTCGCGAACTCGGGTTCGGCGGTTTGCGTGACGTCACCTGACTGGACTGGGGACAATTTTAAATGGCCATTTCAGAGCTGGTGCTTCACGTAGACAAAAACTAATTACATTTTTAAATCACCGTCGTCAAATTAGGGTGGCCACCGAGCTGAATTGCATTTTAATCAATATTTTAGGAAATTCGGTTTTTATTTCCCCCCAAAAAATGCTTCAAAATACCTGCTGTGCTCTGGTGTAATTTTTTTCTTAGATCTAGATAAGATAAGATAGTATTTTATTATCCCAGAGGGAAATTTTCTTTGGCTGTACAGGATCGTAAAAACACATGCAGGTATACATTTTAAAATGTTTTAATCATATATATTACTCTCATTAAAATTCAATATGAAAGGAGAAGGACAAAATGTACGTATCAAATGCATCAAATGCATCATTCAACCACATGCAGGAATTTAAATACTAGACCTTTGGAGTTAACAGATACATACTCTAAGAGCAACACACATTTATGCTCATTCTGACAAAAGCCTTATGCTAGATGGTAAAAAACTTCTTTTATATCTTTATTTCTTTGTTTTTGTAGGTACATATCTGCCGCTGCGTGATCTTACAATTTGTGTGGAAAAGGGTGTGATGGGTCGTTTATAATGCTTTTTATCTTTTTTATACGTGTGGTGTTATACATTTCATCCATTCTTATAAAATCATATCAATAGATTTTGCTGGCTTTCTTAATGGTTCTGTCAAATTTTTCTTTATCTTTCACCGTACAATTCCCACCCCAGCAGCAAATACAAAATAATAGAACACTTTCAATCATAGAAAGGTAAATCTTATTGTCAACACGGAAACTTTTTAATTTCCTTAAAAGAAACATTCTTTGATTTACTTTTTTATGCTCAAGAGCAGCGTGGGGATGCCAGTCAAGTTTGTGATCGATTGTTACACCAAGATACTTGTAAGAGTTTACCACCTCCACCTCTTCATTTTTAATAAATAGTGGTTGCAATTGGTCTTTTTTTACTCTAAAGTCTATTATTACTTCCTTTGTCTTTTTTACGTTTAATATAAGGAAGTGGTTATCACACCAATTTGTAAATAGATTCACAGCGTCCCTGTATGCACTCTCATTTGTACAGGGACGCTGTGAATCCATTTACAAATTGGTGTGATAACCACTTCCTTATACTAAACGTTTAAAAAAATCTAGGCATTAGGCGTCCTCTATGTGAAGTCAAGCAGACACCTACTGGCCCCTGTCAGCATCGATCTTCAGCCGCTTAAATTTCTGCGTTCTCTATGTTATCGCCCTTAGTTCAGGGCGAGGACTGAGAGGCCACCGCATGTTTCGGCGTATCGGTGACATATTCGCTCGGCGCCAATCTTTCCGAGGGTAGGCTGTTGCTCTAAATTAGATCTAGATTTGACAAGTTAGGCTTTACTTTAAGCTTCATGTAGTGAACGACTGTCGTGTTGTAAATTCCAATAGGATTTCTTCCTAAATTAAAGAAGAAACGAATTGGCTTGCACATCCTGCTTATTTTTACTTTTGTTTTTACCTCCATGTAGATTTGCTTAAAATGTATCTCTTTTATCCCCTACGGGGGATCGTTTGCATACAGCGGAAACCAAGGCACTGTTCACGTTAAAATATTAACAAAATATGGGTACAACTGTGTTTCAGTCTCACATACACTCTCTCACACACACACACTCACACACACACACACACACACACACACACACACACACACACACACACACACACACACACACACACACACACAACACGCCGAGCACACTTCTCAGCTCAATTTTTTAAATAATTCACAAACTCAAATTCTACTCGCTGACTTCAAATATCTAATCAGATACAACCTTTCCTTGTTGAGATAATGGTCAGTTGAAGAAGTCTGCAGTCCAGCCCTATGACGTAGCACATCCAGTGACGGCCCACTGACAGGGCACTCCATTGCACCGAGCAGCGGCTTTCGGTGAGTAAGAATCAACTTTTTATTCCTATAAAATAAGTCGCCACCGATCCCGCATATCGGAGCAGAGAGTACGCCGTGTCTCTGTGCGCTTGTAGAAATTATATAGATGGATTCCTATAACTTAGGGCGCCTTGTAGTTAAGTGACTGAAATCGGCCGCCTTTGTGTTCTCCCAGTCTGGCTAAAGCTCCAAACGCAGTGGGGAACAACTTCAATACGCCTTCGACTAGTATCACAAGGTGGACGTATGTTGCACGATAGAACTGAGAATACCGAAAACGCAGTGCAATGCAACGTTTATTCAACTTCTGTACTACAGGAACACGATGACCTGAGTGGCTCTCGTGGCCTAGAGGTTAAGGTGTTGGCCTCTCATTCAAAGGTCAAGGGTTCGATTCCGGGTACCGACCAAAAAAAAATTATTCTCTAAAATTGTCTCCTTTCACCACTTTTCCTGCTCTCTAACAATGTTCTGTTGTATGCTTTCATTTCCACTTTCTGCCCCCACCACTTCACCTCCTTTGCCCCCTCCTCTGCAGCCTTTCTACTGCTACTCCTTGGCTCCTCCTTACTGCTGTCTTTCTGCCACACCCCTGATCTTCTGGTAGGAAAGATCTACACCTAGCCTTCTCAGACAAGAGCCAAAAATCTCGGAGGGCGCGTGTGCAAGTTGCTCACGTTAAAGATCCCTTGGTGGTCTAAAATCGATAAGAGTAGGCTTCGGCTGCCACCCGGGCAAAATTCAAAATATCCTACCAACTGAAAATATTAGGTGTGTCCCGCGCGCTCATATGACCTTATGCAGTTGCGAGCACCGTAAAACACTTTACAAAAACAAAAACAAACGATGACCTGAACAAAGGCGAGGGCCTGCATCACCTTATGATCAGACTAATTCCAAAATGGAGGCTCTATGTGTTGTGGCTCTGCAGCTCCTCCTTTTATACTGGCTTGGTAAAAGACGTTATAGGGGTCAAAGATATTGGGAGCATGAAATATTTAGAAAAAGAGAAAGATTGGGGGAATACCATCTTTTGGATCAAATCCTGAACGACGAAGAAAAGTACATAGATAACGTCAGAATGGAGCCATCAACATTTTGCACACCCCTGCAGCTAATGAGTCCAGCTATCATCAGGCGCACGACAAACTTTCGAAAGCCTTTGGGCGATAACATAGAGAACACCGAAACTTCAGCGGCTGAAGATCGACGCGAACAGGCGTCAGTGGTTGTCTGCTTGACTCCACATAGAGTCGCCAAAAGCCTAGATCTATAAGAAAAAAAATTACACCAAAACACAGTTGGTATTTATTTAGCATTTATTTGGGGATATAAAAAAAACACACGAAATTTCTAAAATATTACTTAAAATGTAATTTTGCTCGATTGCCACCCTAATTTGACGACGCTGATTTCAAAAATGTTTTTGTCTACCGCGGAGCACCAGTCGGCTGTCTTCACCAGCGTGGCTTGCTTGAGTCATTGTCAGTGGCCACACGCCACACAAAATATGAACACGTTCATTTCCCCTCAACGTGTGTTGAAACGCAATTTCATGTCACACGTTTCAAGCCACGTCCTATGTACAGACTGCCATTAAAATCTTTGTTGTCATTTTTTGTCACACGCTTGTCATGTTTCAGATTTCACATTTCTCGTTTCACCTCATGTCCAATGTGACGTCGGCCTATAATATATATAGATAATAATATAATATATATATATATATATATATATATATATATATATATTATATATATGAGTGTGTTTGTGTGTCTCTGTGTGTAGGTGTGTGTGTGTTTGTCTGTGTGTGTTTGTCTGTGTGTGAGTGTGTGTGTGTGTGTGTGTGTGTGTGTGTGTGTGTGTGTGTGTGTGTGTGTGTGTGTGTGTGTGTGTTGTCATTGTTCTTCTGTACGCCTCTTTTAAACAAAGGTAAATTTTTTAGTAACTGCAACTTTATTGATTCATTGATAAATGCACTTGAATCTATTTTAAGCGGCAAAAGCTACTTGCACACGGGAGAAACGGCTACAAAAGACGATGTACATTATTTTATTGGTACATGTATAAGTTTTCCAACAAGTCCGGGTGCAACAGTTTCATGGATTTGCTTTTTAAAAAAAACTATGTTGGGTTTTTTTCTTTGACAGTCACTGACTGCGTAAATGTACATTTTATTTAAACAAGACAGGAATTGTTTTGCCAAGGCATACTCCCAGCCGGTGAAAAAAATAATGAGTTAGTTCTTAATGGGACAACAAATCTTTCTTTTGCTGAAATAGCTTCTCTGAAGTTGGTATCTTTTCCCTGCAAAGATCTCTGATAAAGAATGAAAAGAATCTCAAACAAAGCTGTTGTCCCCCTGATAGGATTTTATTTATTCGAAATTTTACAAAAAAGTTGTGTACTAATGACCGAGTTATTGCCATTTAAGTGGGTAATATTTTTCAAAGACATTCTATACTATAGTATTTTCTTCACTCGCCAACTTGAATTCTTGATTTTTCTCGATTCTAAAAGAAATTCGCGAATACACGTTATTCGCGAAAGTTGGAAGGGGCACTATGGAACACATGGTAATGAGCTACTTTTCAAAATTCAAAACTTTCACAGATACTAAAAATGGGCAAAATGTGATGTAATAGAGCTAGTGGGGGGGGGGGGACCCGACAATCCTGTGGCGAGCGCTTCTCTGTTTGTCCAGTTTTATCGTCCTGGCTGTCTGTCTGTCTGTCTGTCTGTCTGTCTGTCTGTCTGTCTGTCTGTCTGTCTGTCTGTCTGTCTGTCTGTCTGTCTGTCTGTCTGTCTACCTCGTGTCAGTAGTGTAATAGTTGCTATCTGCATTTGCCCGTGAAAGACATGAGTTCAATCCATCCCGTGTGGGGAAGTTATTATACTGTACTGATGGGGGTGTAAAAGACGTAAAAATGATTTACAATAATTCCCCCCTCTCTCTTTCTTCCTCTCCCTCTCTATCTCCCCGTTTCACCCCTCCCCCCTTTCTCTCTCTCTCTCTCTCTCTCTCTCTCTCTCTCTCTCTCTCTCTCTCTCTCTCTCTCTCTCTCTCTCTCTCTCTCTCTCTCTCTCTCTATCTATCTATCTATCTATCTCTCTCTGTGTGTGTGTGTGTGTGTGTGTGTGTGTGTGTGTGTGTGTGTGTGTGTTCACACCCAAACAGCTCCAGACCACAAGCTGCGTGGTTAGTGACAACATCTCTGACGTCAACGCAAGGTTCTTTATTGACAGACCCACCATTTTCTCACACACAGACTAACGAATGGTAAAAGGAACGAATGCAAATCAATAACTACAACAACAAAAATTGTATTTTAGTTCAGCATTTTATTACGTCTAGTTCTCATTATTACGACACATTATTTCTGATCTAAATTAAGATAAAAAAACCTAACATGAAGTTTAAGTGTCAAAATCTTGACTTACATTTTTGTTATTTTCACAAACATACCATACTTAGAAATTGTTGTTAATTCACAAACGTACCATGCTTCAACATTTAATAACTGCTTTCAAATCATTAAAAAATAATGCGCTGCTATAGCGCAAAGTTAATCTTGGATCTATCTATCGTACACACAGAAATAAAAACAGAGACACATACACACAAGTTAAAATTGTTCTTTACCAACACCAAGCCAAATGTCTATTGAAAAACACCAACCGACCCGTTTCCGTCCGTCTCTCGACAAAGTCGGTAGTCTAAATGGAGACTTAGAAATCAGTGAAAATACTGTTTGGCTGTGTCAACAGAAACGACACGTCCCGACACAAGACGTGTCGGTTGGCTCCGTGTCCATTGAATCGGAAACGACCCGACTTTTTTGTCGGGAGGAGGAAAATCTATCTGTTCGTTTCCGTCTTCTGTGTCTACCGGTTCTGAAAAGACACGCTAGTCTCTTTGCCTACTGGTCTACTTATTCCCCGGATGTATATGCTAGACCGCTGTCGTGGCGTGCTGTGTTTGTAAAAATAGACGATTCACAATGTATTTATTGTGGCGCCACGAGTGAAGATGCTTGCTTTGTTGTGATTATGCTTGAAAATAAGGAGAGAAGCTGAGAAAAGACGCCATAAACATTTGACACACCCTATTGTAAGATCAAGATCAACATGTGGCGAGTTTCATCACTTGTTTCCAGATATCATGCAAAGTGATGAGAAATATAAAGAGTACCTACGAAACCTCTGCATCCTATCTCTATCGGAAAATGCTTTCCATGCTGCCTCCTCACATTGTTCGACGAGTGCCTCGTAACGGTTTTCTTTCCGCTCATGTGCGGCAAAATATGTCTAGAGTGACCCTTGTGTGGTTGTAAGACAGGTTTGGGTAACGTCTTACGGGCCGAAAGTTTACAAATGAATGGTCACCATATTCCCCCTAACTTGAGCTCTTGGGGTTTTTTGACAGAGTCACAAACAATCAAACAGTTGAAACTCAATGTTGAACATGACGTCCAAAGAATCGACTCAAAAACACACCATGGATTTATTGAAAATTTTCAGTGGTGTAATACGAGGAGCTTGTATGGAGAAAAATGGTCAATCCCTGGAGAGTTAAGTAGCCGTCACCTCCCTGGAGTTTTTTTTTTTTTTGGTAATATAATTGTTTGCATAAATTTGTTCTTCAATACACAAATAGTGACTATTTGAAATAGATCAGTATGGTTGATTTTTATGAAGTTGCATGCCCAGTTTTGGGTTTCACTCGATTTTGGTTGAAATCTATAAAGCTTAATTTTTTTTTTTCGAACAGTAAGGTTGATTTTGTTTCATTTTGAGATAATGTAATGTCATCTTGGTTGAATTTCATTTCTTCAAAGTTTCCTCCAAATTAGTCTAAACTAAAGATGACCGAGTTATAGCCCTTTAAAAGTGTCTTTTTTTTAGACACCCTGTTTTTACTATGCACCAGGCTTCTGCTACAGATCGAAGCGAACGTGCAGCAGTTTGTATGCTAATTTTGATGTTCCATTCTTTCATCTCACAAAAAAGTCATTGTTTCGACCGGTTTGGCGAAGAAGCGTTTTCAGCAGCAAATTAAAAAGGAATAATTATTTAGATTTCGTTTTCTGTGTAATATTTCTCTCTGCTCAACTTCGTGTTGGGAGATTGAGAGCTTTGACGTCCCCTACACAGCAATTGGCATAGCAAAACAATGAGCTCTGAGGAAGAAAGAGAAATACAGAACGATTAGAGTCAAGGGCATCAGCTTTTAGAAATCGTTAATCAAAAGGCCTTACATTGTGAATGATTGAAAATGTTTTCGTCTTTATTGACTCTAATGTGATCATTTAGGAGACTCCGTCGATCCATCTTTTCATCGGCCTTCTTTTTGCTTTAAAGTCTTCAAGACGCAGGTTGTGGGTTTTGAGTCTGGCTTTTGTGGCCCCATTCTCATGTGTCCAAATCACTTCCTTTGTCTCTCGGTGTGCTTCCTGCTCAATACAACGCCCATTTGCTGTCTGTTGTCTTCGTTTCTTTGTCTGTCATTTCTTGTTATGTTGAAAATGTTTCTTTTCTGAGACATTTCATTTGACATACTGTTATTTTTTGTAGAGGGTTCAGGTTTGGCACTTGTAGCAGAGCGGTGGTGTGAAGATTGCTCTGATGAACTTCTTCCTTGTCCCCATTGGGATATGTTGATGAGAGAGTATGGGTGCTAGTTAGTATGTAACCAAATGTGCCTTTTGTATTCTTCTTCTCTGCCCATTTTCTCGTCTGATGTGAATATGCTTCCAAGTATTTAAATTCCTAAACATGTTTCAGTTGTGTGTTGTTGGCTTGGATATTTAATAGGGTTTGGCTTCTGGAGATCTTTATTACTCCTGCCTTAGTTATGCCCATTTCTTAAATATTTCCCTCATGCTTTGTACAATTCAGTGGTACATGCTTGCGCGCTACAATGTGTGTGTGTGTGTGTGTGTGTGTGTGTGTGTGTGTGTGTGTGTGTGTGTGCGCGTGCGTGTGTGTGTCTATTTATTGGTTTATCATTTGTTTGGGTTATTTTGGGGGTTTTTTGCTTTGTTTGTTTTATGGGGTTTGTTCGTTTGTTTGTTTGTATGTTTGTTTGTTTGTATGTTTGAATATTTGTATATTTGTTTGTTTGTTTATTTGTATGTTTGTTTGTTTGTTTGTTTGTCTATGTGTTTGTTTGTTTGTTTGGGAGGAGTTAGTTTATGTATTCATTCATTCATCTATTCCGTCAGGCCATGAGGGAGGGGGGGGGGGCTGGAGAGTGTGAATAATGGCACGCACAATACGTCACTGCACTGTATACTTCCAGAAAGACTACCCGTGTACGCCGGCATTGTCAACATAGGTCAGCCATAAAAAGGAGATATTATCTTTTAGTAAAGTCGTGTTAATTTTCTTTTGGGACAGATAGAAGATGGTAAACTGGCACTTCAACGTTACTGTATTTGCTTTATAGCTCTTTTTCTTTAGAATTATGTATCATTAAAGTGCGTCACCACCTCAATTAGACTAAAGAGCCGATAGCCCTTGTTTGAATTCCCAACAGGGCTTTCAGCACTTGGATTGTTTGGGAAAGGTGTCAAGGCCCTCCATCTACTTAATTTCATGCAATCAGAGATGGACGTTAATTTCGGAGGTCCAGCCACCTAAACAACCTGCTTTTAAACCATGCCAATTCTATTGCAATGTTTGTGGATGAAAGAGGCACCCAGAATATTTTTATAAACACGTTTCCATAAAAGGAAAGAGCTCCCCAATATTCATGACATGATAATAGTTCTATAACAAACTGTCCCAAATATAGCCTGGTTTTGTTTCCCACAAAAACTCTTGTGACTTCTATCTCTAGGTTTTTTTTCACAAAGGCGCAGTTCGTTCATGTTATTTTGGCTGAGACCCGGACATTCATTTTCCTGGTGTGCAATTTTTGTCTTTTTGTGGGTTTTTTTGTTTTGTTTTGTTTTGTTTTGTTTTTTGCTTCCTCGGAGCAGCGTGTTTCTCATGATCAAATTGTGATCTTTTTATTCAAATTATAACCTGGGGTTGTCGTTTTGTTTGGTTTTGTCGGGGTGGGTTGTTTTGGGTTTTTTTGGCTTTGTTTTGTGTTTTGTTGTTGTTGTTGTTGTTGTTGTTGTGTTTTGTTGTTTTTTAATTTGGCTTTTTTTTTCTCCCTTCATATCATTCAACTGGTTGATGTATTCGTTTTGTATCGATTCTTTTCTAGTATATCTTTTCAAAGAGAAAGCTAGGAATACAAGAAAATATCATGCCGAATATTCAAGTGGGAGGAGCTCATGTTTCAGCCCACGATGAATTGAAAAAGAACAGGTTGTAAACTAGCTATGTTAAGAGCGAAACTCTATTGACAGCTGCTGTCTCTAGCCACAAAAGTAGCAACTACTACCTCTTTTGGCCATGTGTTTGCAAATGTTTTACTTTAAATTCTTCTTTCTCTTTCTGACTCTCTCTACTGCTACTCCTTGGTTTCTTCTTACTGCTCTCTTTCAGCTACATCCCTGATTAAATTAGGGTACGTAAGATCTGACACCAAGCCTTCTCGGATAAGAGCGAAAAAATCTCGGAGGTCCGACGTCCAATTGCGCATGTTAAAGATCCTAAAATCGATAAGAGTGGGCTTCGGCGCCACCTGGGTAACATTCAAAATTAATTCTTACCAAACTGGAAATGTTAAATGTGTTCAGTGCGCTCAAATGATCTGATGCCGTTACGAGCACCGTAAAAGACTTACAAAACAAAAAGTATTCGTTTATGCTGAGATGCATGACGTTGCAGAAATTCAAGAGCTGACCCTTTCATCTCCGTTGCATCGAAAGGGTGCGACTTCTTAGCGTAAAGAGCTACTGGACAGTCATCGGTATAGCGCAATGTAAGGACCTGTGGCATGCTCGCTAAAAACTTGAGTTCAGTTCCCAAGTGAGAACGATACATCTGATCAAGTATGTCTGTCTGTCTGTGGTTGAGAAGAAGTACCCTGTCTAGCCCAGATTGAAGCGGAAGGGCGAGATCAAAGCAGCCCGCCTCTCTAATGATCCAACGTCAGTTGACGGAGGAGGAACAATTTTGCATCAGTATTGAGAGGAGGGGGTCGGGGTGGGGTTTGGGGG
>NW_004797387.1:1428338-1429420 GCF_000002075.1 Aplysia californica
TCTCTGTCTCTCTCTCTCTGTCTCTCTCTCTCTCTCTCTGTCTCTGTCTCTCTCTCTCTCCCTCTCTCTCTCACTCTCTCTCTCTCTATCGATCTATCTATCTATCTATCTATCGATCTATCGATCTATCTATCTATCTATCTATCTATCTATCTATCGATCGATCGATCGATCTATCTATTTATCTATCTATCTATTTATCTATCTATCTATTTAGCAATCCCTACCCTTCTACCTATCCTAACCTGACACTCGCACACCCGGCGTCCGTTACCTCACCCAGTTCGAGCCGGAGAGATACCGGAACCGGAACAGTCCTTGCTAATTGGTCGGCCGCAGCTGATCCCACGGGACTGACAGTTGGGCCAGCAGCCCACAGAGCTGTTATAAAAACCGCACGGGGAATATCGGGAGATAGGAGACAAATGTACGTTGTGGTGGTGGTCTGTGTTCTTGTCCTCCGTGAGTGATCGCTGACCGCTGGGAGCTGACTGATATCCTATTGTGCCTGTCACAAACTAGGAGCGCTCACTAACAGTGTTGATCTTTCGTGTAGAAGTAGAATATCCAGTAGTAGGTAGACGTCAAGGTTGTTGGTGGATGGGTCTTTTATACAGTGTTGAAAGGCATTAGCCCACATCATATAAAACATTTACATGTATACATTTGTCAGTGACTAGAGACCTCCGTGAAAACAGCCAAGATTATAAAGGCTTTAAGTACACGCATAAATATATTATTATATCAATAACAATTTTAAAACATTTTACGCTATTAAACGTGCTAGATTCTCTACCAATGACGACTTTTGGTTTGTAAATTAAGGTGAGTTTGCTTGTTTACCGCTTCCCCCTGAATTGTTCTGTAGCTCTATGTGTACGTGGGAGTAGTTTTAAAGTTAGTTTACTTTTTACTGGTGTTTCGATTGCTGTTTTTTGGGGGGTTTATTTGTTTGTTTGTTTGTTTGTTTGTTTGTTTGTTTGTTTGTTTGTTCATTGGCAGTTATTATCGACAGTGAAAGATGTCGTACTTATTACTACATTATAATCACTCTCTATGTTTCTTTTGTGTTCCATCCATAT
>NW_004797387.1:1430860-1432673 GCF_000002075.1 Aplysia californica
GGGGTGGTAAGAAGTGTTTTACGGCCCTCGCAACTGCATAATGACAATTTTGACGTTTGCCCAGGTGGCAGCCGAAGCCAGCTCTTATCGATTTTGGACCACCAAGGGATCTGTAACCTGCGCAATTTGCACACGGGACCTCCGAGATTTTTGGCCCTTGTCCGAGAAAGCTAGGTGTAGATTTTACCTACCTTAAGAGCAGGGGTGTGGCTGAAAGACAGCAGTAAGAAGGAGCCTAGGAGAAGCAGTACAAAGGCTGAAGAAAGAGTCAGGAGCCCAGAGGAGGGGGCAAACGAGGTGAGGGGGTGGGGGGCAGAAAGTGAAGACGAAAGCAACCGACAGAACATTGTTAGAGAGCAGGAAAGGATGTGAAAGGAGAAAATTTTAGAGAAGAAAATTTTCCGTCGCTACCCGGATTCGAACCCGGGACCTATTGATTGTGAGGCGAACACCTTAATCTCTACGCCACCAGAGCCCCCTTGAAAACTGTAGAAATCAAATGTGGTTTTTTTGGGGGTGTTTTTTTTAGGGGGGGGGTTGTTGTTGTTTTGTTTCGTTTGTTTTTTGTTAATACAAGTGGGGATTTTTTACTACCCTTCATTAGATCGTTTAGGAAGCAGGCTTCGGTCCTGCCTGTCAGAGCCATTCGGGCTGAAAAAGATGGAAAGTCCCATCAGAAAGACTCGAGATGCCCGATAAAAATTCGCCGCACTCGGGTTCGAACTCGAGTTCCCTGCGTGCGACCGCGAAGCGACCAACCGCTACACCACAAACACCGGTAGTTTGTCATTCAACTTTCACAATGACAATTTCTTAACATTGTGTGCGTGTGGGTTTATTCTGTAGGGAGTAGGGGTGGCGTTATGTGACGTTTTGGAAAACTGAAGATTTAAGAAATCAGAGAAAAGAAGAAATTTGTTATGCGCTTGATATACACATGTAGTCAAATTATACACGTTGCAAACTTATGGACTGACCATTCTCTTTACAAACTAGTATCCTTCATAAACTACCAACACTAGTACAGATATTCACACCGTGCGGTTGAGAACGATTTTATTTGAAGGGATCCTTTTTCAAAACGCACCATGTTAAATCGGGTAAACCCTCTCCACTCCATAATCTTATGATAAAAATTGTCGTGAGAAAATTTCTTTTTTTCCCACAAAATGCACTGTATCCCTCGACACCAAGATTGATAGAATTGCGTTTCGCTCATTTTCTTGTTTTTGAGAGAATACGGGTATTTTATTTTATTTTTCACAGTTTTGTAGTATGTATAATATATGGATATCCATATATTAAGTGCGTTTTACCATGGAACCCTTCATTTGTCGCGTCTCAAACTGAAGTTTCATAGTGCAATCTTTACTCCTACTCTTTGTCAAACCTTCTCTAACGACCACCTGTCCAAGACTATTACCCGTACAAACGACCTCTTTTCCACTTTCCCTCGTATTTTTTCTGTATCAAAAATGCTATTGCCAAAGATGTCCTCTTGTCAAAGACAACTACCAGGGTGGCTAAAAAGGGCCCATTTAAAACTATTTTAAAAATAATTTCAACAAAACTTTGAAAAATATATAATTCAGCCATAAGAACGTTACATATCTAGATTCTAAATATGAAAGAAATCAACGAAAACGTTCGAAAATATCACAATTTTTTAAATAATTCAACCAAAATTGAGCGAAACGCATAATTTTGCAACCTCATAAAATTCAAACTTATTGTTCCATTTCAAAAAGTCACTATTTGTGCATTGCAGAACAAATTTATTTCTAAAAATTGATATTGGCAAATGGGGGGGGGG
>NW_004797387.1:1432773-1434710 GCF_000002075.1 Aplysia californica
TGATGTATATTAAAATCTCCAGGTTTTGACCATTTCGCTCCCTGCAAGCTCCAATATGCCACTGGAAATTTTGAATAACCCTGTGGCATGTTCTGGGTCGATTCTTTGGACGTCCTGTTTTAACGCTTCGACTGTTTGTTGGTTGTTTCCGTAGACGTTAAACTAGGAAGTCCCGCCTCTTAAATAACCTAATAGTGTTGATAGGGGCTTTAAACCCATATAATTTCCCCATTTTTTTCTGTCTCTCAAAATACAAAACAAAACGAGAGGTAATAACTGAAGGGGCTCAAGTTAAGAGAAATGCAGTGGCCATTCATTTGTAAAATTTCTGCTTAGATTCCATAGTGCGTTCTCCAAAACTTTCTTACAACCACGCAAGGGGTCCCATCCCACTGGAACCAGGCCTTTACAACATAACACTTTTCCCCAAACTTCTACAAAACGTTCTCAGCACGGTGAGATATCCATCTGATGTGACTGTCGAGGTTTTTCCGCCCCTGTCCTGGCACCAAAACATGCCGATCTCGCCCTGTGGCTGAACATTGTTTAGAAGTAAAATTTTGCGTTTTACCCAATCTTGGTTGAAATTTTTAAACTATGATATTTCTGAAAAGTAGGGCTGGGCAATGAGTCGCTTTAGCAAAATCTGAATAACATGTTAGTGCACCTCTTCGGTAAATAATATGTTATGAACCGATTCGGCAAATGGGTTAGAACCACTTTGACCTACGGGTTAGCATCAGTTCAACGAATGGAGGCTCCCACTTCGATAAACGGGTCAGGAAAGAGAGTTAAAGAGTCTGAATTCGGATCATGTACTTATTGAGGATCATCCGATTTTCCGGATATTTATCCGGATTTTGCCCACCTCTACTGAAAAGTAATAATTTATTTTCTTCATATTTACAAACTTGCTGATCTTATGGTTGAATTTTATTTCTGTGAAGTTTGGTTGAAATTAGTGTGACATGACGAATATCGAGTTATTACCCTTTATGTGTGTCCATTTTTTTTTAGACACCCTGTATTTTTCTCCTCGACAACAAGTGCCTTCTTGGACATTTAGACCGCAGGTAAGCTTTAAGGGCTGGAGGGGCACCTGAGGTCTATTTTGGCTATTGTAAGAAATCAACAGTTCAAAAAGTGTATTGTGGATCGGTTGCTAAGGAAACGGCAGCCATATTGGATTTTGTAAACCATTTTATTCCCTTATTTAATAACTAATTCACTTCTAATTGGGCATGGTAGCAGTAAATATGTAGCTCTTACATTGGTTAGTTGAATTTTTGATATATGCTTTAGTTTCTATTTTATGACACTTACAATTGGGTTGCTGCTAAAAAAAAAGTGAAAAAATGGAAAATTCATGCTTTCTAAGCCCATGACTAAAAAACTGCTCCATTAATCAAAAAATCAACCAGCCAAAATTCTGAACTACGTGTTCTGGGTATCCTGTGAAAGTTACATTAAAATTGAACAAGAAACAGAGCAAGAATGGGATAATGTGTAAAACAGATAGAATTGTGAGAAAACAGCCGATAAAGGTAAGAAAAGGCTGGAAAACACGTACGTGCTTTCGCAGAAAAATCTGAAAAAAACACAGCTTTAGATTGTAGCAAAGCTTACATGCGTTTCTAGATATTGTTCAGGAAATGACCAGATACTATAATATGTAATAACCCCAATTTGCATAATTTAACCCCCAAAATATGATTTCTAGGTGCCCCACCAGCCCTTAAGGACCTCAAGGGGGCAGGCTGGTTTGTCGTGCTTGTCAGGCCAACCTGGGCAGAATGGGATACAGAGATCAAACAGAAAGATGAAGATACTCGATAGAATTCTTTCCCGCATCAGCTCTTGTCGATTGCTTGCAATGGGGAGGAGCCTATCCATTACGTCACCATTGATACTCTCTCTCTCTCTCTCTCTCTCTATAT
>NW_004797387.1:1436370-1438666 GCF_000002075.1 Aplysia californica
GACTCTCTCTCTCTCTCTCTCTCTCTCTCTCTCTCTCTCTCTCTCTCTCTCTCTCTCTAAACACAGGCTATTTACATGACATTAAAGATAAGATTTAACAGGGTTTTTTCGGGAGAAAATCACAATGTTGCTATCGCGTTAAGCTTACAGGGTTGTCTTATAGGCGACCTACTCAACTTGTGTGCATGCTCGTAGACTTGCACTGGCCACTTGCTCCGCTGATTATTGTACGTTCTGGAACAGAGATTGCATAGAGTACGTTGGTATCTTTTTATTTTCTCAATTAAGGGAGAGGTAACATGGGGGGGGGGGGGTGGGTGTTGTTAACAGGCAAACTGTGACCACAACTTTCCCTAAACACATACACTTTTACGTATAAGGCGTCCTAAAGTTTCATTAATCAGTGTTTGAACATCATTTTTTCTCTTTCTCGTCACAGTTATAAGCTGTTTGTGTTATACACGTGTTGTTTTCAGGTGTCGGAAGAAGTGTGCCGGCACACGACTTTGATGACCACTTTGATGTACCGCCCAGGTAACGGTCCAGTCAATAGGCAGCAATAGACATAACAACAGGCAGATTAAATCGTTCTTTCATGAAACAAAAGACACCCATATTAACATTTTACTCTTGTCAACCAACATTTTGCGGCATTAGGTTTAGGACTTATTCTGTTTTCAAACAGCATGATCCGTAGTTCCAATAAAAACTTCGCTTTAATGAGTCACCGTACCATGTTATCCCTTTAAATGTGTGACTTTTCATGCAGAATTAGTAAGTGATCAATGAGAATTAAACTATGCTAATGTTGTTGTGCTATGAACGTACTAAAACATGACTAAATCCCTGCACGAGCCCTACACATAAATAGCTTAACCACTATCAATTACGACCTTCAGTCTTTACAAGAGAAAGCCAGTAAATCTTGGAAAAAAATTGGTTTGCCCAAAAATACGACTTTCTGTAGTAAAAGCAGTGCTTGGAGATTTTCGGAAAAAGTAATGTACAAGCTTAAGGATGACAATCAAATATTTTTCACACAAATAGACTTTAAGTCCCAGTTGTTTTAGTTAGCCTAAATTAAATAATTTGAGAACAAAATTTATCAGAACTTTTGAATTAAAGACCAAAAGAAAAAAATTTTCTTTTTTAATTAAGTAAAGATAATTTTATCATAGTAGGAAAAGGGAACTACAACAGAAATGTGCAACATACAAGGACTCTGTCTTCTGTCACAACGTACAAGGTTTTTTACAGGCACTGAGTGTATCTGACTACGACCTGAATGAGTGGAGACTTTTCTTAGACAGTTCAAACAGACAGAAGTCTTGTTTGTTTTAGTAGAGGCTTTAAGGCGCTCCCAACTGCATAAGGTCATATGAACCCCAGAACAGAAGTCTGAAGTATGTGCTACGCAGGCTATAATGGAAATTCACTAACTGGGTCATTTCCTATTGGTTACTAGAAGAATACAGGCACATAAAAACAGTGTTGAAGTGACTTGAATACAGGAACCACATCTAAAAGAATTGGGTTGATCTGAAAACGGTCAACGTCATACTGAACCAATAGGATGACTGTGCAAAGTATCCATTATCTCTTTGTCTGTGTGATAGCCAAAGGAAAAACACTGGGAACAAACGATTTTACCAATGAAGACGGCTGTAATAGTCGGAGAGAAGATTATCATCAATAAATTACTAAGAGGGGTTACAAGAGAATAAGAAACACAAAAAGAAGGATTGATAAGACCAATATATTTTTTATAGGAACGATGGAGCAAACCACCCCAGAGCACCTGCCAACCACCCACACCGGTCTGTTCAAGTTCTCCTACCAAGTTATTCAATACAACATAATATTATCGCTTGTACTTTATTCTCTCCAGCAACATGGGAGACTACTCTGAATCCCATTACAGCTACCAGACGGTCACCACAGAAGCCAGTCTTCCAACGTCGCCTGTCAACATGACCACGCCCTGTCACACAGAGAGCATCAATGTAGACGTTCGTGTCTGGCGGGCAACCATGTATGGTATTGGCGGAAGTTGCATTTGCTGCATAGGAGTCGTCTGCAATTTCATATCCATTCTGGTACTGGCGAATTTCAAGTAAGACATTTTCATTATCAGGAGGTCGCTACACAAAGGAGAGCGAGTCATTGTTTGTGGCATAACTGTTACGGGCTGTAAAGCCCATAGTGCTTGCTTTTGAGCGGAATTCACATTTACTCGATAGAAATGCTATCTATGTTTATCACTGTAAACGTGCGCGACTTGGATGTGTGTGTGTGG
>NW_004797387.1:1440467-1444604 GCF_000002075.1 Aplysia californica
AAACAACACACACACACACACACACACACACACACACACACACACACACACACACACACACACACACACACACACACACACACACACACACACACAGACTACTCTAATATAGCTGCCCGTCCGTCCAATGTTCATGCTACTCATAAACACTGTTATATATGTGTTTTATTGTCGAGGTGACCAGCGAGCTTACTTTTATATATAGACAGTTGTCTAATTACACATATCGCTGTCTGAGCTAATAATGTTTTCCTTTCTGAACATGCTATCCGACATGGCGGCTGTGGGGGGTATGTTCTGTCACACTAAATCAGACAATAAATAGAGTTGAGGACATTGTTATTGTCTACATTCTGTCTGGCAATGGTGCTGCATGAAGTAGAGGTGGATAAAATCCGAATAATCTATAAGGATAACCGGATAATTCTCAATGAAACATTATCCGAATTCAGACTCTTAACTCTCTTTTCTGACCCGTTTGCCTAAGTGGATGCTCCCGTTTGTTGAGAAATGATGCTACCCGCTTGCTGAAGCAGTTCATATCACATTATTTGTCATAGAGGTGCATTAACTTAGTATCCGGTTTTGCAAAAACGACTCATAGCCCAGCCCTAGCGTGAAGTGGCCATGAAGCTGATCATGTCAAGGCCCGACTGACAAACATCGATTGCGATGAGTGCAAGTAAAGGGTGCCCTTATTTTCGACATTTGGCTGCGTCGTTTTGTGTCTCCTTGAATGTGTCTTCTTGTGGGGGTTTTATTGGTATACCTTTATTAAAAACCGGATTTAGCATTGTACTTTCGTACGTGCATCATGATCAGAATCGTGGGCGAACCGGTTAACCGTTTTGATGTCACTTGCGGGAGACCAGATTTCGACTCCCGCTTAGGTGAATTCTTCTCTAGATCGACGAGTATCTCGGTCTCTCCACTTGGACGTTGTATTCCTCTCAAACCCGGCTGGCCCTGACAAGCAGGGTTGACGCCCTTCTCCTGAATGATTTGTGTCACGATGTTGTGGAATCAGGCCCTCGTCAATTTTTGGGGATGTGGAGTTATTGGTATCATCTTAAAGCTTGTTTATTTGTATTGCTTCGGATTTAAAAAACACTCATTTATCTTGAATAGAAGTCGAGATATTTGCGAATGAAGGAGGTGGTCACCTGGTTTCAGAGGTGAAATTATTGAGAAAATAGCTACCAAAGATGAGTTATTTACTTAACTTGAGAGTCCGTGAAAACTGAAAATTTACACTTTTTAGTGCCTTTAATCAACATTTTTCAGTATAATCAACACAGAAATATGTTCTTTAATGGGCATGAAAGGACATTAGCCAAAAACAAAAATTTCTATAAATATTCACAAACCCGCGGAAAAATGCCAGTTTCTTCACTTTGGTTAGGTTGACGAGCGCCTGATTTCACCACGATGCCTCACATTCATATTGTGAAATTGTGTCGATGTGGTTGTCAATAAATGTCCATTATTTAGAAGAAAAAAACTTTTTTAAAAAGGAAGTCTGAATCTTTTGTCTTGGGGTTGGCCTTGACTTTCCTCTTCCTTTGCCAGTGACATAGACGCGTACTCCTAGACCATGCACTGTCATGGCTACCGCAATGAAGCGTAAAAGGTCAGCCCATCAATAGGCTCAAACGATGCTCCCCAAAGCAGTCAGTGGGCACCATCTAGAGTAATACAAGTCTATGGACTGTGAACTAGTGGCCGGCGGTTTCCGATTATTGCAAACTAGGAATCGTAGGAATCGAGTCCGGACAACATTTCGTCCCTCTGTTGTGATTTCTTCCGGGTGTCCATGATTTCTTCAAGTGGTTCCCACCTCTAGACAATTACATGATTACTTACTTTACTTTTTACTTTTTCATCCTGTGTTGCCGTTAAGCGTCTCTTTCAGTTGTGATATTATGATTTCCCAGGGTTTCCTTGACATCTTCGATCCACCTTTTGCGTGGCCTTCCTCTTCCTTTATAGCCTGAGTGCTTGGTGTTGCAGGCTCTCAAGGCTGGCTGGTCAGGTGACATGCGTAACAGGTGGCCAAACCATTTTATCCTGTGTCTTTCTATGTAACGCAGGCAGGACTCAGTGCCGATAGCTGCTCTTACTTCTTCATTTCTCTGCCTGTCTCGTCTTGTGATGTTAAGGGTTTTGCGGAGACATTTATTTCGTTTCGCATGCGGTGATTTTGCTTTCTAGGGTTTTGCTTAAGGTCCAGGTCTGGCACTGATAACATAATGTTTGTATGAATATTGAGGTGATAAGCTGTCTCTTTTGTGTCCATGGAGATGTTTGGATGAGATAGAAGGGGTGCGAGCTGGTAGGTGACGGCGTTGGCTTTTTGTGTTCGCATTTCTATTTCTCTATCTATGGACCCGTTTTCGAAAAAAGTGCTGCCAAGATATTTAAACTCTGTCCCCTGTTTCAGTTGTTTACTATTGGCATGGATGTTCAGGGGACTATGGTTTCGGCTCACTTTCATAACTTCTGTTTTTGATGTGCTTATTTTCATGTTGAATTTCTCACAGGTGTTGTTGAGTACATGATTACTTCCTGCAAAGTAACAATTATTACTGTTACTTCCGATGAATCGAACACCTAGCCAGTTTCGGTTACCTAGTTGGCTTCAAGCAGCTTCAGGATCCAGGATAACCTCGATTTCGAAACACGGCAGGGCACCAACTTTTTCTTTTCAAAAACAAGTTTTCAAAAAAAAAAGAAAATTTTAATAATTAAGGTACATGTAACTGATAACTGTTGTTCTATGTTTTACAAAATCGGAACTTTTCATTTGTGACACTAACCGCGGGAATCGGTTCCGGAAACGATTCTTCGCCCAGCTCTACTGTGAACTTCTGCAGCCTGATCACGATTTCTGCCATTGATCTCTGTTGAAGCCACGTCCACTGTGTATCGATCTTATCGTAATTCTTCTGAAGAGCTGGACCTTTTCAGAACCGCTCATAAAACAAGAAGTGATGCGCCGTCTTGTTCATCGACGCAAAATCCGTGGGTTATCAGTCCAGCTTCCGCGTCCGCACTGCCTCAAGATTTCCTGTCACAGTGACCTCAGCCTAACGACACCCCTTCAACCGCGCGCAACATGAAACCTCAGTTATCAGTATAACTGTCGTTGTGACTTGCGATTGTAAGTTGCTTGCAATAGTGAGATGAGAGAGTGGTATGAAAGAGTGCTATAACAGAGTGACATGCTATAGCGACATTCTTAATTGATATGGGAGGGTTAGATCTACATGAAATGTGGTAATGAAAAGCGAGAAAATCATTCTAGTGTGGCATGCATGCGACTGTAACATGCAATGGAGACATTGGAAGGTAGTCGTGCCAGTGGATGCAATAGTGCCATTCAATAACGAAGTGCCAGAATAGCATTCCAGCGTCTGCTAAACTCTCTGTCTCCAGCGTTGGTCTTTTTAAGTCCCGACTGTCGTTCATGTTTTCTTGTGTGTGTGTGTGTGTGTGTGTGTGTGTGTGTGTGTGTGTGTGTGTGTGTGTGTGTGTGTGTGTGTGTATGCACATAGTACGGATTTATATTGCAGGTGATGCTGAGACACATAATAAATACCACTTTTTGTATATTTTTATAGTTTAATAGAAAACGGATATCATGAAGAAGATGTCATAAATTAATATCTTCAATGCAGTTCTGAGCCAGTCAGCGAATCTCTGTTACTCTGACGTCAAACCAAAGAGCGCAGTGTGAGCGCTCCGTGGTATACTTATAGTTGCGGAAACTTTTCTGGGTTTTTTAAATAAGCGAAATAAGGCATACCTAGGTTGTGTCGAATAGGCCGTAAAAAATCTACAGGTATTTTCATGTCTCGCTTTCGCACTCTCTCTCTCTCTCTCTCTCTCTCTCTCTCTCTCTCTCTCTCTCTTTCTCTGTCTATCTGTCTGTCTGTCCTTCCATTGAACTATTTATTTATCTATCTGTCTGTTTCTCTCACTATCTATCTATCTATCTATTTATCTATCTGTCTATCTATCTATCTGTCTATCTGTCTATCTATCTATCTATTTATCTATCTGTCTATCTATCTATCTGTCTATCTGTCTATCTATCTATCTATTTATCTATCTGTCTATCTATCTATCTATCTATCT
>NW_004797387.1:1445565-1453384 GCF_000002075.1 Aplysia californica
CATACACCTGCAGGAGAGAAAGAGGGTGTATACTTTTCTCCGTCCTGCCGTAAGATTCATAGTCTGAAAACAGCCCCTTTAACTTGAGAAGAAAAAAAATTAAATTAAAGAATACCCCCGGAGATGTGAATGATAGTAACCTGTGTCATCAGTTCAACTGCCAACACCCTCACCGCCATCTCCAATATCATCACAACCATCACCATCCCCGGCTACTATCATCTCACACACAATCTCCTTCCTTCTACAGGGAGATAACCATCAACCGTTTTCAACAGTTCACGATAAAAGAACTTCAGATGTCCGTTCTACCTGGTCAAACACACAGAGGGGCGCGGGGGGGTGATGGATGTTGTCTTGGAAGAGTAGAACGATAGAAACAGTTTACAGGCGTCTGTGGTGGGTCAGTTTTAAGTGCGACCACCACCACCCCACCCCCACCCTCCCTCACACATGATTAAAAAATGCACGTTTAGAGATTCAAGCCTTCGCCTTCTGCTGTAGCTTAGTCAACATGATAAGGAAAAGCTATCGGTATCCGTATAGAGTATAGTTGTTTGAATTCTGTCTCACAGTTTCCATTGAAGCCAGCCGTCAGAGATAATTAGATAGACACAGGGGGAACAAGATAGCTACCCTCGTGCTAAAATGTTTCATATTGTCAGTATGTTACTTGAAACAGCCCCAAGACACGCGAGAGAACAATAGTTTTTCTTTTATCGATTACCAGTTTCTCACAAGATGAAGTTGGCGTCTTCTGTCTGTTTACTACCCAGATAATGTAAGAGTGAGGAAGAGACATAAAATAAACAGGGACTGCTGACATGTTGAGTGGACGTAATAGAGTGCTTTCCTTTCCTGCTACTTCGCAGTTCATGTCTGTCCATTATCAATCACCTCACACAGACAACGCGAAGTTGTCCAAATTGTTCCTTTTATAGATTTTCAAGTATTGTTTGTTCGATCGTTTTCTTTTATTCAATGCCAAATGACTTGACTTTTTTGCGTGCTGTCCGCGAGTTTCAAGTAGAAAAATTTGGAAATTTATGCATTATGTTTTCATAGATAAGTTATCCACCTCCGTATGCGGTGACGTAACTAGACTCTTCACCAAAGACTTCTTTCTCTTTTGCGTCCCCTTGCTAGGTCTTAGAGGTAGCTGACTGCCTTTTTTTCAAACTGCAGTGCAACTGATTTTTACGCATGTGACCGTTTTCCCTACCTCTTACCTTCAGGCAGCCACATTCCGATTTCGAAGGCAGCCTACTTGTTCTTATACTGACTAGAGCATTTTCAGTTTTAGTAGGAATTTTAGTCGAGCCTCTCCACGAGAGACGAAGTTGTTTTTACTCGATTACGTATCGGACACACCTCCTGCAAAGAGACGAGAACCCGTTCTGCGTCGGATGCGACACAGATGTCACTATTCGACACATAATAACAGAATGTCCGTACTTTGGAGAGACCTGAAGGAAATATTTTAAACTAGCTGGGCCCCCTTTCGATGAAAGGAATGATCGGTGCATTACATCAACTGAAAGTCATTGGCCTACTATATTTACAATATACTGGAATGGAGAAATATATCTTGAGAGATGCAAAAAATAGAATTTCTGGGAGCTCCTGTGTGTCATCTCCCCTGACCCTGTTGCTCTTTTCTGAACAGTTTGAAATACCTGTGTCTCCGTCGTTGATTCCAACAGAACTATAACTTTTATAAAGGCCATTGGCCTTTACATTAAGACGTTAATGCTGTAATTTTCATGCAATGTAAACTGCTATATTTTAAAATTTTAAGACGGAAATTTTTTCCGCAAAATTGTTAACCATTTAATCTTATCATTGACCAAAGCCAAGCCGTGCTGTGAACTGTTCATGTTGTAAATGCAGCAAACCTGTGTTTCGCCCGCTCATAAGACCTTAAGCAGTTACGATTGCTGCAAAATTCTTACTAGATCTAAACTAAAATTGGGAAATTTAAAATTTTGCCCGGCTGGCAGCCGAAGCCTGCTGTTGTCGGTTTTGGACCACCAACGGATCTTTGAAGTGCGCAACTTGCACACGGGATATGCGCAACTTGCACACGGGACCTCTATGAGATTTTACAGCCCTTATCCGACAAGGTTAGATGTAAGATCTTACCTACCCTAAGATCAAATGTGTAGCTGAACTACAGTGGTAAGAAGGAGCTCGGAGTAGCAGTAGAAAGAGTCAGGAGTAAAGGAGAGAGGGGCCCAGAAGAGGGAAGTGGGGGAAGGGGGAACTGGAGATGAAATCAGAATGACAGAACATGACTAGTCTGACTAGACAACATGGAAGGAGGGGAAAGGGGACAATTTTAGAGACGAAAATGTTTCCGTCGCTGTCAGGTTTCGAACCTGGGACCTGTGGAATAAAAGGCGAACACCGTACTTCCAGACCACGAGAACCACCAACTGTTGACTTATATTATTACTAGCTGGGTCCCCTTTCGATGAAAGGAATGATCGGTGTATTAACGTCAACTGAAAGTCATTGGCCTACTAACTATATTTTAACACTTTACTGGAATTGGGCAATAAATCTTGAGATATGCTAAAAATAATAAAAAATTTAAAAGGTCTAGATCTATATTCTCAAAACAAAATGCACCTCTTGAATATCACTTCTAAGTGGAATCCTTACATGTATTACCTGTCCTGGGCAACAACGTCATTGCAGGTCCATAAGTGCTCAGTTCCCCCCGTCACCAAAGCCCGCAAGGTATCCATACGGATTGTTCCGGTGGCTGTCTGATTATGGCGACGTCTTTCCTTTCCAGATAATCGCTCCCTTCTTCCTTCTCCCCTCTCTATCCCCATTTCCTGCATCCTAATGATTGCGTGGTGTTCTGCTGTCTCCCTGTCTTCTTCGTCCCGCAACTTTTTCTCCAGGGTCTTCAACACTTCTCCTTTGTCAAATTTCACCTCACCATCAACCACGGCACTGCCTGCCAGCCTATCAGCCTCTTCATTGCCTTTCACTCCAGAGTGCGCAGGACAGAATATCCACGGGGTGGCTCTAAGTGATGAGTGTTGTGTGGGGTTCATCCATTCACTCCGAAGAAGCCTTTTCTCAACCCTACGCAAGATGCTCTGGGAGTCCGTGACAATGATGAGATGGGTAGTTCTTGGTCTTGTATTATGAAGCCATCCAAGTGAAATCAAAGAGTAATTATAACTGGCTCCACCAAGGGGACTTATGTATCTTTTTTTTAGGTATTTGCCAACTTTCAACTCTGTAGCAGTCGCAGTTTTATGGGAAAAGGGACACATGTGTTTCCAATATGCCGAATATATAATAGATAGCTGTGTTTCCCGTTCGATGAATGGACTCAAAAGAATCGATCGTCAAGTCATTGTGGGATCAGTGGACGCACTCTTCGTGAACAGAAACCTCACTTTTTTACAAAGGCGTCTTAGAAGACGGATTTTCCCAAGTTAGATCTATACGAACATGATGAAAAACTACAAATTAAACTACCGTGACTTCAGACTCTTCAGTAAAACTGAGCACCCTTTAAATGAGTCTGAACCACCATTACTTTTTTAAATCAAATTCGAAAGTTAAGTGGTTTGGGAGTTTTAGGTTGCGAAAGTGACGGACTTTCACAAATATAATCATCATCATCATCATTCAGTGCCAGATCTGTGACAGATATCGGCGATTATGGTTTTCCATCCATACCTTTGCCCGGATGCTCTCAAAAAAGCTACGTTTCCCTGATCTTTCCCTGTTACCCATTTGTTTAGGTTACTTTAATATGTTGTTCTGGGCCTACCCCTGCCTCCTTTGCCTTCAATTTTGCCAGTGAGAGCTAGATGTTCAAGACCCTTATGTCTATTCAGGTGTCCCAAAAACTGCATTTGTCGTTTCCTGATTGTGTTTAACATTGAGCGTCCCATGTGGGCTTCATCAAGCACTACCTCATTTGATTTCTTTTCCTTCCACGATACTCTTAGCCGTCGCCTAAGAAACCACATTTCTGTTGCTTCTATTTTATTTTCACAGTCGTTAGTGATTGTCCAGCATTCACAGCCATATAGAAGGGTTGACCAAACATAGCATTTCAGGACTATCATTTTGGTGTTCATTGAGATGTTTCTATTTTTCAGGATTGGGCTCATTTTATTGAAACTAGCCTTAGCCACTGCAGTTCTCCTTTTTATTTCTGTGGAAGATTTGGCATCAGATGTTACCATATATCCTAGATATTTAAACTGTTGGACTTGTTTGATCTTTTAACCTTTGCTAATGAAATTACAACTAGGATTTGCTGATTTTTTTGATATTACCATGCATTCTGTTTTCTTTACATTCAACAATAATCCTTTACGTTCACTTTCTGTTAAAACAGTATCTAGAAGCAATTGAAGGTCCTTTTGGGAGACTGCTATTAAAACTGTGTCATCTGCATACCTGATGTTATTAATATTTTCTCCATTTACTTTGAGGCCTGGACATTCTTCTATGTTTCTAAGGATTGTTTCACTGTACATGTTAAAAAGGTCTGGTGACATAACACATCATTGCCTCACTCCTCGCCTAATCTGTTTATATTCACTGTATTCTTCATTAATTCGTACAGCAGCGTTTTGGTCCAGTACAAATTTCTGATAATTATTAGATCTATGTCTAGCTTTTCCAGTATTTTAAATAGCTCATCATGTCTCACTTTATCGAACGCCTTTGAATAATCTATGAAGCATAAATACAGATTTTTCTGTGCTTCAATACATCTTTCCATTAACATTGTTAAGGTGAATATAGCATGTCTGGTGCCCTTGTCAGGAACAAAGCCGAATTGCGTTTTAGATATCTCTGGTCTTATACTTTTTCTCAATCTTCCCATTATTACTCGCAGCTTTTTGTAAAAATTAAATGACTCATACGGCTAATTGTTCTATGCATATCACACTCAGTGGCACCTGGTGTTTTAGGTAAAGCTATAAAAACTGACTTCATCATATCTTCTGGGATCTCACCGCTGTCATAAATAGCATTTAGGAGCTTTGTGGTTATTTCAGTGCCTAGTTCTTCAAGCGCGACAATCACTTCAACTGGAATATTATCTGGCCATGTGGCTTTTCCTTGTTTCATTTTCCTAATGGCTGCTTGCACTTCTGCTTTCAGTATTGGTGGTCCATTTATTTCATTCTTTATTACCGGTTTTTCTCATCTATTATCTTTGAAAAGTTCTTCTATGTATTCTGACCATCTGTTTAAGACATCCCCGTTGTCCATTAAAATACCCCCTCCTTTTGATCTTAAGCATCCTGTATTTGAGCATCCTTTTATCACACTTACTTCTTTGATTTTGGGATGCTTATATTTGCTGTCTTTATTTTGGTTCTTTTCTATTTGTTGACACTGATCATTTATCCATGTTTCTTTTGCTTCGTTGCATTTTTTCTTTATTTTCCTGTTTAAGATGTTGTACTTTTCCACATTTGATGTTGCCTTTCTTCTCTCTTCCATTAGGTCTAATATGTCCTGGGTCACCCATTTTTTATTAGCTTTTTAGCTTTCGGGGGGATTTTTTTTCCACAGCTTCCATTATTGAGTCTTTCATTTTCCTCCATAGTTCTTCCGATTTAGTAGTAATGTTTTCCATGGCTTGAAATTTATTTCTTACATCTATGGAGAAACGTTCTTTCAGTTCTTGATTTGTCATTTAAAGACCTTTGTCGAATTTAGGTTTATACTTTGACTTTTTGAGTTTCTTCAGTCTTATCCTCATTTTACACATGACTGGTACATGGTCATTATCACAGTCTGCTCCTGGCAGAGATTTAGATGATTTTTATTGTGTTTCTAAAACGTTTCTGAATAAGTATGAAGTCTCTTTGATTTCTACTTCTATCGCTATTGTCTATACATAGCCAAGAGTGTGCTCTCTGTGGTATATGTAATTCCGGTTTGCCATGGAACGCACCAAATGTCTATGTTTGAAACCAAAATGAAATGGTGTTTGGCCCTTCGTTTGTGCGCTTAGGGAACCAAATGAAAGGCAGTGACGGAAAGGTTGTGTGCGCCCTCGAATAAAGCGAGATTGGTGTTTTGCCCTTTCTTTTGCGCTTCCATGGCGTAGGGTGTAGTATCTTTGCCCATGGTGCGCACCAGCGCAGCGAAGTTTTTATACAGAGAGCAAAGAACGTCGAAGATGATAGTACCCGCTCAAGCATAATAATTATGATTCGAGCGTATGCTCTTCGCCATTGTACACAACGAACCTGATTTCAGTCCTTGGGTGAGGAAGTTCATATTATTATGTGTATACATAGCGCTCATATGACCTTATGCAGTTGCGAGCGCCGTAAAACCCTCTACTATAAAAAAAAGTATATACATGAATGATCTTAGTGAATACCGTGTCTGTGTCTTTCTGTTTGGACGCTGTATTTCAGTAAGCATAGATTGGCTATAACTACCAAGGTGGAACTGACTGCCCTCATCCTTACCAGGGGCGGCTCGTGGGGCTAAAAAGTGGGCGTGCACAATAATAATTAAGCTATCACATGCTGAAGATAGTCAAATAATTTTCGGATCTTTGGGTTGGTGAGGGAGGGCCTTGTGCTTTTATTTTCATTCTTTTTACTCGTCGCTTGGATTTCTAGTACTAAATTTGTTTGTTAGCTAAACATCAATTTCGTTCATTCTGTATTGGAACTGAACACTCAAGTACATGTAATAACTTTCACTACTCAACTACAAAACCTCCCTCAGGTTCACGGTTACAGAGTCACTTAAAATAGTGGCAAGACAAACAATGAACCAATCACAATACACTTGAGCAATCCGCTGGATTGCTCCGGGGCTCACATAATACTGGCAAAGAATGGCGTAGGGTCTATCGTGCTTCTTTTCAGACTGCCTACTGTGGGCTATATTTCGGCACTATTCGGCAGGAGCACATTTGAGATGTGCCGGCTTATTAATATTAATTACTGTACTGCCAAACTCGCTACGAGTGTCGTCATCGCGTGGGTTATCCAGAAGAGCGATTTATAGTAGTGCTAGGCGGCGAGGTTCCCGGTTATTGGAAGTTTGGAATCGTAGGAATCGACTCCGAACCCTATTACTTACTTTCCAATGATGGGATTTCTTCCTGTGGTAACCTGGTAGCTCCGAACATCTTCAGGATTTAGGATAACCTTGATTTCGGAACACTACGACGCATCAATTTTTATTTTTCCAAAATAAATTCTAAAAATAAAAAAAGATGATTTTACTGATTAAAGTAACAGGCAAGGGCTTGTTTACGTAAAAAGGAGTCGGAACTTTTCTTTCGTAGCATTAGTCTTGGGAATCGGTTCACGACTAGATTCTTCGCCCAGCTCTAATTTATAGGTCAGGTTACACTGTTGAATATCTTTTTCTGTTGAGCTAAAGCGCATGGACTTTGGCATGGCATGTTTTATGGCGCTATAGACATAGAAATAACAGTTATGGCGCCAGTGAGGACCTTTGTTTTGGTATAATATTTGGCTAGTGTTTGTTTCTGGCTTTTTAAAATTTTATTAATAGAACATTTAAAAATTTTGGGCGGCACTGCACGACCGTGCTCTATCGACGAACGGCGCCTGCTCCTTACTTACCCAAAGGATAACTTGTGAAACACTACATTAAATGTGAACACGCATGCTATGCGATTGGCTGTGAACTTAAGACTTCACTTCCAAGGACTGATAAATCACGCCACTCCCGCTCTCGTCTTCCTCAACACGCCGACAAACAAGTTGTTTTGCATAGTTTGGGAAATAAACGGCGCAGTTCTAATCGAAGGGCTGACCAACACCCC
>NW_004797387.1:1455469-1457098 GCF_000002075.1 Aplysia californica
GGGGGTTGTTTGTTTGTTTCAACCGACGTTCTTTTGTCTCTCACTTGAAAAAGAAAACTTGTCAGTATTTCCTGCTCTACAGCTATGTCAGTCTGTAGTCTTTAGAAAACGATCAATGCATTTTTTAAATATGTCTATCGCTTTGTCTATCTGTTTGTACATTTACAGGTATGTATGTGTCTAAATTTAAATGACGAAGTATATCCTTATGGGCCTTTTAAGACAACTGGAAACCGATTCTTTAAACAGTACTCATTAGGGTAGAGTTATTGTGGGCTTAAGGCTTAAGGTGCTCATCTGGTGAATCCTACCCTTTTATTATCCTTCTTGTGTTTGTTTGTTTACTTATGTCAGTCTTTTCCTAGTCGTAAATCATTGATACTGGGTGGGCTTTCCGTTAATTGAGTTGGTATTATGCTGGACTATAGAGCAGATAGTCCTGGTTCGAATCCATAATGGGGCCTTTTTTAACTTGGGTTGTTTTGGGTTGTATTTAAGTTCAGGTGCTCCGCCTTTTGACTTTGTTCTATCGGAGATAGAAGTTGAAACTGAAGTTCTCGTCTCTTAAATATCCTTACAGTTTTGAAAGAGGCGTTCTATCTGTACGACAATAGTAATGTTACTGGGTTAACGTGTTCCTCTTGAACTCAACACAAACCAACATGTGCAGCGGAGCATTATCTATTCGGAGACGTCTCCGACGGAGATAGACCTATCAAAATGCTTTGTGCCTCTAGACCAAGTAATGAAATCTGGGAGATTACAGGGGGCATGCCCCCCGGTTTTATCCCTTAATTTGATAATTTGCAGTTAGGTTTGAAATTTTCTAGAAAATAATTGATTTGCGATAGTTTTAGGGGCTATATGTGTGATCTGCTGCAAATAATACACACTTTGACCCCCAAATCAGTGCATCTGTGAGCGGGAGTGCGTCTCCGAATAGTTCCTGTGTGCTCGCCGGAGACGTCTCCGAATTCCGAATATCTTCTGCCGTGCAGCAGCATGGTGGTTAGGCTCTGCCCCGCTGTCGCGACATAATTCGTGTTTGGAGTTACCTGTTTTATCGAGAGTCTTCGTCCTTCTGCTGGAGATGCTGCATCTATCTCGCTCATCCTGGACTGGTCCAGACAGACATTCCAGGTGGAAACAACCCGCCTTCTCAGACAACTGTCTCTAAAGGTTTTAATGAAACTCAAGCGAATGAACCAGCCGTTACCTACGACACCCTTCTCTCTCAAATGCAAATTTCCTTTCAAAATGAGTCAAATCGAGGCTTTCTTAGTAACCTGTACGGCTGACGAAAAAGCGTGCATGCAGGAAAATCACGGAGTCAGGCAAAGGCAGTCAGTGACTGACGAATACGAGCTCATTTGCATATGAGCCTGGCCTGCAACAGACGAAAAATGTCAGTGGACTTGGGGCCTTAGTACCGAAGATTAGAGGTGTTAGAAGAGAGTAACATACAAAATAGAAGGAGGAAAGATAAGGATAATAGATGTTTGACAGGACATAAGTAGCAAACCAGCAGGGGCGAAGCGTCTATATAATCAAATAATCACTGCTTCCCTTCCTAATTTTGAAACATTGTCGCTGTCAAATTCATCCTTAAACGTAAACCTCTTAAATTAA
>NW_004797387.1:1459056-1463467 GCF_000002075.1 Aplysia californica
TGTTGTCTCTTTTTTTAAAGGAGTGTTATGTGTGTTTTCATGTGTGTAAGGGTTGTGTGAAAATTTGCTTTGTTTTTGGGGAAGTGCTATGAGTGTATAATATGGGACTTTTTTAAATTGTAGAAATCCTTGTCCCCAGGCTTTTATCAACGTAGAGACTTGAATAAACACGAAATGTGGAGTTGTTACGTATTGTTTTGTATTTGCACCTACCATTGTACTAAATTTATGAGAGGTATGAACTCGTCATACCTCATATGTTAGGAAGATGTGGGAGCTCAAAGTAGCTGAAAAACGTATGTCCCCAAGATTTTTTAGTAACTAAAAATAGAAAGAAATGCCATTTAATTGTGTTGCTGTTACTTTTATCTTGTTTTAATAATTAAACTTTACACTCAATTTATAAGAAAAGTCTTTTTCAACTAAATTGCTCTGTGCAGCTGACCGCATTGTGCGTAGCAATGTAAAAAAGTATAGCTGTTCCCGCATCCGATCCGGACATTGGGGATTGCCTTGTTAGTGAGACAACTTCCTGGGCCTTCGGCATATTATGGTAGGGTTGCCAGTTCTTTTCCAGACCGCCTTTACTTCCCCAACTCAAAGTCAGGTACCCATTACTGCTGGGTGGGCAGGAAGGGGTGAAAATAAAATCTGTGTCCAAACCGAGGCTCGATCCCGGACTTTCCGCTTCTGAGACGAGCGCACTAAACCCAGTAAATCACATTCTTCTCCCTTACCGACAGCGTTTGGCCTCGCTGAAGTCAGAATAGGACCCTCCTGGGTCTTGTTTGCTTTTGATTAAAGTCATCTCCCTTTGTCGCACCCATTCAAAACAGATTTGGGAGGGAACTACGCAGGAATATTCTCTCAGGAGGAGTCAAATCAACCAACCACAGACAACTGAAGCTTAATTCCTTTCCGAAACTGCCACTTTTTCATGTTGTTATCAAAGCCTTATAGTGTTTATTTTGTTATGTTTCCGATAGTTTAGATCCCCATGAGTAAATGTTATGCTCAGCAAGAGGCAAGCTATTGTGGTTTAGACTCCATGATTCTTAAAACACACTATTTCCACTTCTGTCACTTCCAACTCCATTACCGGAAGTGGGAATATCAGTGGTAACGGAAAAGACCACAGGTAATGGAAAGGAAAAAAATAAGTAAATTTTAAGGCAGGTATGGGCAAACAATGGCTCATGGGTCTGATATGGCCCGCGGGCAGTTTTAGAGTGGCCTGCAAATCTACCCAGTAATTAATACTGAAAGAAGCTCACGGTGAGTTGATAATACAGGTCAAAATGAAAAGGTATTCTTGATTGTGTCAAGGGAGGTAAAAAATAGAATGTTCTGTTAAATAGGGAAGTAACTTTTTTTTTCCAGAAAAGTAATTAACCAAGTGTAATTACCTGTATCTGCATAATGTCTATTATCACATTTTCCCATGACACATTGTTTTTCAATTTAGACTCCTTTCATTTCTAAGGTCGAATGTTAATGTAAGTAGTGGTACCAAGTAATGTAATCTAAAATTCGAAAGACAATGCACGGAAACTAAACAATATTTTCCAATTGTAAGATAAAGTGACTAGGAAACTTCAAAAAGAGGTAATCATCTAATGATCATTTATTCAAGCTAATATAAGTGTTATCCAGTGTTTAGTTGTGTCGTTTTGAGAATTAATTATTAAATTAGGTGTCCAGTGTCCACTCACTGGCACTCACAGTGGGGGGGGGGTTCTGGTGTACTACTTCAATGTCTGGACGGAAAAAAGCAAATTCCAAACGTCAGTTGTGTTAATTAAATTGAAAGTGGGTAATTTAACTGGGCCGGGCAGTAAAAGAGTCACATGTGATGACATAATATTACTTGAATAGATGATGATTTCATTGGATAAATAAGTGTTACTCAATGAGCGGAACGTAACAGCATAAAATTGTATATTTGATTCTCATACGAACGTGATGTCAGTGGTTTATAGTTTAATGAATTAAAGAGGGGAAAAAAATATTATGCGATCCATCGTGTTAGAAACCCTGACGTGATAGAGAAAATCTGACGCTAGATTCGAATTCTACAATGCAAATTCAATATGAAAGTCATATAAATACATGCATACCTAAGCCGAAATTTTTTCTGATTTTTGTTGACCAGTGTAATTCATAAAAAAAGAAACTGTCAGTCTTGAAAATCCACATCTTTAAACAAAAAGGGTCATTATTAGTTCCAGTCAGTCGTGGGAACTTGAAAGTGGTTTATTCGTGTTGAATGGATATCACAGATTCTCTCAGGGAAGAAAAGTACAGTGGTAAATAAAGGTGTGAAGAAAAAAAAAGACTCAAGGCTGACCCCTTGCACAATCTTAGACATTTTTCACCGAGAACTCAACGCCAGTAATAAAATAGATTATGTCATTTAAAAGTTGAAATCAATCTGGACAGCAGGTCCAAAAGATTCAGAAATGCAGACATACATGTGTAAGGCTTGTTCCAATAAAAGCCTCCTTAGGCTATGTATTCAATTAAAGCTGTTGGTACAGCTTCTCTCTCTCTCTCTCTCTCTCTCTCTCTCTCTCTCTCTCTCTCTCTCTCTCTCTCTCTCTCTTGCGTCATTCCACGTGCTTATCTGGCAACAGATCCTGTATGTTTGTGGAATGTGAAATGTGTGGACTGAAAACCAATGAAAAGCTGTGCTGTAGCTAGATGGCTTGCATTGGAGGTTGTGAAAGTGAGCGAAAATTCAAAAGTTGTGAAATGAAATCGGACAGTTCAGTGGTAAAAACAGTTTCAAAGCATTGATCATATTATGGAAAGTTAAATTCATAAGTGAGTTCCTAAAACCAGCTTTGAACGTTGTAAGTGACTTGATTAGGCACTGTTATAATCCAGCTTCTGATAAACCTAGATTGAAATTTTTGTGACTATCTGTATGATTTGGGGTTTGTCATATATATTTCCTTTCCGTTGCCGTATTTTCTTATCCGTTACGTCAGCTTCTCTTCCGTGACCAATTTTCTTTTCCGTTACTAACGCTTTCAAGGGTTATAAAATGAAAACCGTTAACGCAAAGCCATTACTTGTGGATTCCAGCACAAGCCCGTACTGACCACTGTCTGTATTTGTGGTTTTATGCATGTATCTGGTTTTGTTTCTAAATTATCGAAGACAATTGTAATTAAATTATGAAAGTTTTCACTTCTCGGTCCTACTATAGTGGAATGTGAAAAGGTTAATGTAAACCAAATGTTTTAAATAACATACCGCCCCGGTGATTGGCCTGATTAAATAAATAAACTCCAAAAATTGCATGTTTTGTCCAGAGTTTCCAATCAACGGCGTATACTAAGTTGGTAACGGAAAGGAACATTCTTTAGCACAGTACATGTACTTAGATAAAGACCTATATCTTCACGATTATTCAGAAATAAGTTTCAATAATTTACACCAGAGTGGCGAAGACATGTCCAATTCATCACACACAAAATTTAGCGATAACATGACAACTTTATTTTGTAAAAAAATGATTTGCCAAATGTCTACAATTTTTTTAATAGTCCCATATATATGTATTGAAGGGTTGTGTGCTTGCAGGGGAGGGGTGAGGGAGCGCGTGTTTATGTGTGTGAGTTGGGCGTAGGGGGTATGTGATGGGAATTGTATGTAACGTAGTGTACTTTTGTGATGGTGACATATCAGTAATATAATATAATGTGTGTATCGCATGCTAAATGAAGAATTGCAATAGCTATAAACAGCTTCAATAAAGTTAGTCCAGTCCTGAAAAATATAGAAATCTCAGTGACTAATGAAAGGATATGTTTGGCAAACCTTTCTATATGGCTGTGACTGTTAGTGCTAGACAGTAACTAAATATAAATAATGAAAATAAAACAGAACTTACAGAAATGGGGTCTCTCAGGAGAATAGAGAATTCCATAGATAGAAAAGAAATCAAACGTCGAAATATTCTAAGGTATCGAATAAGCGTCTCCCCCGCCCGATCCTTATTCGATACCTCCTGTTTATTATTTTCCAGCTTGCCACGACCGACGATCATATGAAACATTATATCTAGAATCTAGATAGATATCTGAATTAAAATTCTTTTTTTGTGGTTGTTGTAAATATGGCAAATTATCCTCAGTTTTATACTGGTATCAGGTTGGCTACCTCAATTTTTTTCTGTACACCTTTAAAACTTTTGTGCTTTCGTTTATATTTTTTAATGAAACTGGTTTGTTCCTAAATGGGAAAAGTTGTCATAGTAACTTACTAAACTCACTAAAAAAAATTATGATCTCTTGTTCTGTTATTCACTGAATGAGAAATAGATAATTTAAAACTGACGGATATGATCCTACTAGTACAGGAGTATGAGGTTTAATGTGCCACCACCCCCCCCCCCCCCCCTCCC
>NW_004797387.1:1466471-1467555 GCF_000002075.1 Aplysia californica
TTTTTTGTGTGTGTGTGTGTGTGTGTGTGTGTGTGTGTGTGTGTGTGTGTGTGATAAGAAAGGTACTCAGAAACAAAAAAGGCAGAGATTGGTCACGCTTTATTCAAATATAGCCTCACTATTGATATACTTCCAACTTTTACAAGGTCTATTCATCTCAAGCACATTTTTGTTGTACACCTTGTGAGTGCTTGGAACAGGCCGGTGATAAATTGTTATTCTTCTTGTCTGTCTGTCTGTCTGTCTGTCTGTCTGTCTGTCTGTCTGTCTGCCTGTCTTTCTGTCTGTCTGTCTTTTGTTCTGTCTGTCTGTCTGTCTGTCCGTCTGTCTGTCTGTCTGTCTGTCTGTCTGTCTGTCAATCAGTCATTCATTCAGTCAGTCAGTCAGTCAGTCTGTCTGTCTGTCTGTCTGTCTGTCTGTCTGTCTGTCTGTCTTTCGTTCTGTCTGTCTGTCTTTCGTTCTGTCTGTCTGTCTGTCTGTCAATCAGTCATTCAGTCAGTCAGTCAGTCAGTCAGTCAGTCTGTCTGTATGTCTTTCTGCCCTTACACTAACCGACCGTTTCTGTGTCGACGTGTTTCTCTGTACTGTACTAAAAACGAAACTATAGCATAATATTCATTGTGTACTTACTTACTATTTTACTTTTTTTTTTAATAAGTAAGTACACAATTGTGTACATTCATTGTGTACTAACTTTTTTTATTTTCACCGCTGTTTCCGTAGCCTAGAATCTTTCATGTTCGTCAGAGCCGATTCTGAACGTTGCAGATTCTCAAACGGGAAAGTAGGCTCGTGGTGATGAATGACGTTGTTTACGATGACCTCCCCAGAACTGACTTTGGCCAAGGCCGCTTCTACAACGAGGTCTACTACAAATGGATCAACCCCGCCGTCACGTTTGTCCTGCCCTTCCTGACGTTGCTATGTTTCAACTCCATGATGCTCAGAGCTCTGTGGCGAGACAGAAACGCCACTTCCGGAGCACAGGTCAGTTCCCGACGAGGAAGCAGACGTCAGAGATCTTAGCAAGAACGGTCTGGATTTATTTTTGTTATTTTTGTTATTTTTTTATTTTTTTAAATTT
>NW_004797387.1:1468417-1469713 GCF_000002075.1 Aplysia californica
GGGGGACACCGTATAATATTACAATTTCAAAGTTTTACGCTCACATTAACACAATGTAGATCATTTAGGGCGTGGGCTTCGATATTACCCTGTCTGTGCCATGCCGGAGTGAGAGGGCTACAGCATTCATTCCAGCAGTTACTCACACTCAAGTCGTCTGCTTGCAACAGCAAAGCGCCAAACCTCTACGCCACAGACGCCGATTTGGGGGAGGTGAGGGTCGAGTGATGGTGATGAAGACGACGACGACGACGACCCTGATGATGATTTTTTTAAAATTATTTTTTTCGTTAATGGGCTTGGTGGACTCAACGAAGAAATTTTCGAGTTCAAGCGAGAGCGAGGCTCTTTTTCGGCTCCATTATCATTATACTCCGAGGTACTTCCACTTGTCCAAATAACTCCATTCGAATTGCCATTGTTTCTTGACATTCGAGCTTATTATATTTGACATCCTCCTTTTCATGGTTGCATCTTCGGTAAAGTCGGTTGAGCTCTTCATTCACAAAATTCTGATACCATCTCATGCTCCAAAGATGGTCCGACCGCAGTCTCGCTAGCTCAACCTGGTCCCAGCGACATGAGATAAATTGTCCCTGCTTATTGGAGTACCCAGAATACACATCCTTCAGGTGCTGGTACTTAGCTCTGTGTGGTGGGTCTCTGATTCCCCTCTTGATAATTGGAGAGACTCCCCTGTATGTTATTAGTCGTCTGTGTCCTTTAATCTCTCCGACTTAATTGGCAGCTTGGTCTGCTGTCTCATTTCCTTCGATTCCAACATGGCTTGGAATCCACCGGATCTTTATTGTGGCTGTGGTTTCACTTAATTAGCTGCGCAAATCATTTATATATCTAACCTGTTGCCTAGCAGTCCCTTGCAGTGGGACTGACTATCGGTCAAGATCAGCACATTAGTTCTGCTGTGGAAATTGTCAACAATCCATTGTGCAGCACACATCTTTGCCTGGCATTCCTCATCATAAGATGATATGAAGAAGGCACCTTTAGTTCTGATGATTTCTGTTAGTGGTGGCTCATCTCATTATTTATTATCACTACTGCTGCTGCTCCTCCTTCGCGGTAACCTGCGACAGCCGATCTCTCAGAGTTAATTGTCACATCGGCACCAACCTCCTTGATTACATCCTCTGCACCCAGGGGCAAAGGCTGACTTGTTTGACAGGGTAATAAAAGTGAAACGGAACCAGATATAGATCTATATGGCCTGTAGATATCACACAAGAATCTTACTCGAGGCGGCGACTCTGACTGAGTTGTAAATGAAAACAAATC
>NW_004797387.1:1470614-1471044 GCF_000002075.1 Aplysia californica
TCTGCACCTTCACATACCTTTACAGGATCATCACCTTTCCTCTTAGCTCCTCTCAATTCTGTCCGGATTTCGATTTCGCCATGGGTCTCCCATGGACAAGCTCTCACCAGATTGATTAGCTGGGGGGGGGGGGCTGCTAGGTCGGTGCCCATCCGAAACCAACTTCTCTTACTGCTTTTGTGCTTGAGTGTTTGATCTCTACAGACTTGGGGCATGTCCTTTTTATATAGGTGGTGTAGTGCTCACTTCTGATCTCATAGCGCAGTGCTTCTGTTGGTGTTGTTTTCACCTGACCTGATACAAGGTGGAGGGCATTGTTTTGTATTCTGTCCAGGGCCTTTGCACTAATCAGCTAAGGTTGCCACACTAAGAAGTTCTGATGATGATGATGATGATGATGATGATGATGATGATGATGATGATGATGATG
>NW_004797387.1:1471254-1471611 GCF_000002075.1 Aplysia californica
GATTTCCCTCTTGATCATTGGAAAGACTCCTCTGTATGTTGTTGGTCGTCTGTCTCCTTCAATCTCTCTGGCTTCATTGGCAGCTTGGTCTGCTGCCTTATTTCCTTCTATTCCAACATGTCTTGGAATCCACTAGATTTTTATTGTGGCTCTGGCTTGACTGAACTTGTGATAATGGTACTCAAAGTGGCAAGCTGTCCCCTTCACGATGGATGGGGAGTACCGTTCTCAACGAAGACAGCCACAACCAATGTAGAAGCTCAGATGATGATGATGATGATGATGATGATGATGATGATGATGATGATGATGATGATGATGATGATGATGATGGTGATGATGATGATGATGATGATG
>NW_004797387.1:1476042-1477282 GCF_000002075.1 Aplysia californica
ATATATACAGGAGCGGTTTGTTAGCTGGGGGTGCCGGTCAAATTTTTGTCAACTGGACTGTTGACAAGAGATTTCTTGCTGATGATGATTTTCATTCAGTTTTAAGTAAATCCAAACAAACATGTATCAACAGTCAAAAAGCGCCTTGCCGATTTGAAGGCGTTCAAATAGACAAGTAGGATTCACTGCTGTTTTGTCGCGTTTGTTTATCACGCCGGCTCACAACACTGTTACAGTTAAATCGTCTCTCGTCACGTCGCGGGACTTCGTACGAGGACAAACCGAACACGGCTCGCTCAGCGATGACGTCAGTCCGCTGGGCAAATCCATTGACAGTCCACAAAGCGAATAGAATATCCTTTAATTGCCAAATTGGCTTCTGTGTTGCTTATAAAATTAAGAATGAGACTGTCTTGAGCAGCACGGACACATGTATTATTTTATCAGCAATACATATATTTATCATTCAGCCTCTATTATAAGAACATTTATTGTCAGCATGGCACTAATCTTTTTTTGTTTATTGAATTTTTAGCCACCTATAGTTCCTGTTTGGTATTTATTCATCTCTTTATCCCCACTAAAAACTTACCTGGCCCAAAGGAGTCTGGCCGGCGAAAGGAGGTAGCGTCTAGTTACGATATAGCCTATAAGGAGAAATATAACGAGGAGCGATAGGCACTCGGTTGTCAGAGTCTGGGCCGAGAACAGTAAGGCCTACCCTTCCCTTCCCTCCCCCTTTCCACCGTCACCCCAGCAAGACGCCAAGTTCTATAATTAGCATTTGACACACTTCCCCACTTTGTTACAACACAGTGTTCTGTTCTGAGAACTGAGAAGTGCAATGAAGAACGTTTGATGATATAATGATTGGAAACTGTTGTGTGCTAACTTTGTCCAGCTTTGTATAGTATCTGATTGTAGACTTGATCTGCATGGGACACCGTCACTGGTACAGTATCAATTGACTTTATGGCATCATACACTTTCAAGTTGTTTTCTAGGATAGTTGTGTTTCTTTTTTCTGTGCCGATCAAGTCAGTTTCTATTAGTCTCAGTAACTTCCATCATACATTATTCGTAGCATTGTTTCTTGACACTATCATAATTTAGCTCTTTCACATTATATTACAATGTTTACAGTGGTGTTTGTGAATTGGGGAGGGGGTGGGGATGGCGAAAGTAGGGGGAAAATGAGGAGAGAGAGGAGAGAGAGAGAGAGAGAGAGAGAGAGAGAGAG
>NW_004797387.1:1478585-1481660 GCF_000002075.1 Aplysia californica
AGAAAGAGAGAGAGAGAGGGGGGGGAGGAGGGGGGTGGCAGACAGATAGGGAGAAGACATCGAATATGTGCTGGAAGTGGTGGAACGTCTGGCTATCCACTATACTGCAAGAAGATTTGTTGAATGGCTGCATTTTTCAACAAAAGGGAGCACAGCCCCATTGACATTTCGGAGTTTGAGCTTATCTGAATGAAAACATGTCTCCGCGGTGGATAGATAGGAGAGGTGCTAAAGACCTCGCTCTCTGTGCTTGGCCCGCCTCACTCTGTGCGACTTTTTCTTGTGGGGGGGAATGCTAAAGAAAAAAGTTTAAGTTTCACCACTTCCTTCAAATATCGAGGACATGAAATATTGATTAGATTAAAAGCTACAATAAGCATGGTGGATCGAGACATCCTGAGGGGCGTTTGAGAGGTTTTCTCACCAGCGTAATGTTGTCCGTGCTGCCGGTGGTGGCCACATTGAGGGAGCACTTGTAAAACATGAAACAAAAACATGAAGTTACGTACAAAACATGACATGTCATCGTGTCCAAGCTAGAGTTTTCTATAGATTTTCTTTCTTTCTGAAATATCGAGTGATGATATTGATGTATTCCTTTTTAATCACCCTTAATATAGATATGGTTTAAACAGGGGCGAAGCGTCTATATAATCAAATAATCACTGCTTCCCTTCCTAATTTTGAAACATTGTCGCTGTCAAAGTCATTATTAAATGTAAACCTCTTAAATTAAATATAAAAGACGTTCGTAATCAACAATGAACAGTATGCCTAACATTCAAAACGGTTTCACGGCCACAGAAATAGCCTCCTCACCCCTCTCGGGCCACTCCATAAGCAGTCGCAAGCTTTGATTAAAAGTAAGCTTACTTAAAGTGAGGCTGGAAGAGTCTACCAATAGAGTTGAGGGGAACATGTGCATAGCAGTCAAAGCTGTTTCATTGCCCCGTTCACCTCTTTGGGGCCACAGTTATAATCAATCACAAGCCCTGATCATGTAAGCTAACTAACACTGGTCCAGTCAACCTCACAAATGTGAGGGGAACTAACTCCTAATAATCTCTGTGCTTGTTTTTTTCCTCGACTTTTTACCGTCATATAATCAGATCGTGACCTCCATTATGACACCAGCTCCTGGCCACGAAAGGCTAACAAAAACAGCCAAATGTGAAATTTAAAAAAATGATAATTGTCATGTTCTACCAAAGAGTTACACTCACTGGTAGATCTATAACATATAGATCTAGTACTGCCATCTCTGCTTCTTTGCTTTGTGTTTATGTATTCACATCTAAAGTTAAGTTTAATTTTAGTTGGAACTGATATTTAATAAGATACTTTCCCGATTATTTTGGCGGTTGAACATACAATATGAATTCCGGATTTGTTTTCATTCACAACTCTGAGTCGCCGCCTCGAGTAAGATTCTTGTGTGATATCTACCTGTCCCCGGGGTTTTATGCACCCCGCATAATTTAGCAAAATTTGATCATCATTTGCATAATTTCTGATTATTTTCCTTTATCATTCTTTGTTAAAATTAACTGAATCGCACAATTTCCAAATTTTTGGGCTCAGTTTGCATAATTTCATAATTTTTTTGCATAAAACTGCAGGGACAAATCTACAGGCCATATCTGATCCCGTTTCACTTTGATTACCCTGTCAAACAAGTCAGCCTTCGCCCCTGGGTTTAAAATGTTTAGTTCTGTTTGCTGACTGGTGCAGTGTGTCCAGTGCACGGAAAGTGGGTGTAATACACTAAAATCTCTTCGCTCTTTGTACTTTTTGTGGTTACTTCCTTTGGTGTGTCGGTCTGTCTGAGGGTGACTTTCGTGCTCAGTTCTCCCAAAGCCCCATTCCGGACTCGTTCTTTGAATCGCTCTTGTTCTTGAGTGATGCGCTCGGAGCACCGGGGAACAGCGACTCTATTTTTAAAAACAGGAAAAAATGTGTCCGGGGAACAGCGACTGCCCTAAGCGAATACCTTGTTGTGATGGTATTGATGATGGTATCGATACACCTGCGGCCCGCCAAAAAGATTTTTCCATAAACATTTAAAACTACGTCTAATCGTAAAAATAATATCAAATTCGGAACCAGCGTGTCCAAATTAACAAAATAACTCGCGGATGACCGTTTTTCTTGCTGGATTTAGAAGATCACAAAAAGAAGTATTATTTTTATAGATCTAGATCTAGATTCTACCAAGATTGCATCTAGATCTAGATCTAGTAGTATTTTCCTTTCACAAAGAGGACAGACAACAGTATCATAGAACCCCCCCCCCCCCCCCCCCACACCTCAGTGTGAAGTGACACGTGGGGTGCTGTGACGCAAAATTCCTTTGAAGTTTGCCGCCGCGCGGGATTAAACTTTGCGCGCAGAATTTTCAAAATAATTATTGCAGCTAAAAACTGATTTCATTTTCGAAATCGGCGTATCAAAATAAGCAAAGTGGCTCACGAGGAACCTGATTTGATGCCATATTTTAAAACTGGAGCAAACTTTGTTTTTCAATTGTCTATTTTCAATCTAAAGTTATTTATCAAGGTCACCCAGTGCGTTGTAAGTGCATCTGACGTCAAAGCTGCTAGGACTGCACACTGCACGCACACTAGATATCTACTATCTACTACTACTGCACAGTCACTGTACAGTGTACAGTATGGCGACTTGGTCGAAAGACACTTATTATCTTTATTGACATGTAGAGGCCTACAGATCCCTCAGATGTCTGTGCACGATTAAGTCCAGAGACTACAATAACAAATTATTAAGAGAGGGCGTAGGGAGAGTTTGTGTCATTAGAATTTAGCAACTAATAACTTCGTGTTCCTCTTTTTTTACGTTTGTTAAATAACAACACACAGAAAACAGGCAAATTGTTTCGAAGAGTCATCTGGCACAAGAAAAAGGAATCTCCCCCAATTGAAAGGGAATTGGACACTATAAATCGGAATGTGTAAACAGAATACATGTATGGGGTTTGATAAATCTGACAGATCTACTAATACTAATACTATACGAAAAATGTAATAAGATTTATCGCTGAGAGTAACCTGGGCTTTA
>NW_004797387.1:1481760-1483886 GCF_000002075.1 Aplysia californica
ATTCACAACTCTGAGTCGCCGCCTCGAGTAAGATTCTTGTGTGATATCTACCTGTCCCCGGGGTTTTATGCACCCCGCATAATATAGCAAAATTGATCATCATTTGCATAATTTCTGATTATTTTCCTTTATCATTCTTTGTTAAAATTAACTGAATCGCACAATTTCCAAATTTTTGGGCTCAATTTGCATAATTTCAGAATTTTTTTGCATAAAACTGCAGGGACAGATCTACAGGCCATATCTGATCCCGTTTCACTTTGATTACCCTGTCAAACAAGTCAGCCTTCGCCCCTGCATACACACACACACACTCACACACACACACAGTCACACACATACAGATACACATATATACACACACACGGCGCGCGCGCGCGCACAAATATACATTTACACACCCATGGACACATTGACAGACTTTTGCACTAACACACACATGCACTCTTTTTCTCTTGCAGACAAAAACATGAAAAAATATATAGAGCAAGTCTTTACATCCTGATGCACCCCCACGGCCCGCCTCACCTTTCTCACTTCATCGCTATCGATTAAAGGGTGAGCGTAATTAATTAGATCTAATTGAAAATCGTTGCTCTGTTCTTCATAATGCACGCGTTATTTTGTTCTCTAGTTCGCTAGGACTCTTTGTTCGGTGAAAACCGTCCTTTTAGAGTTGTTCAAAAGCTATGGATTCGCTCTAGGTACCACCTCGAGCATACTGGAGATCCTCTAGCAGAGAAACGCAACAGGTTGTCTCTTATAATCTCCACCCGAATGTTAGAGACGTTTTTCCTTCTCACTTTTTGCTTTTTTGTTGTTGGTGTGCTAACAATATTTTCTTATCAGCCTTGCTTCGCGCCCGATTCTAGACCGAGGAACCCGGATCCCCACTACTATACATATCAGCCCCCACCTCCACACTGACCTAATTTGTGTTCAACAGGGTCCCAGTAACTCGTACACAGAAATGGATAAATAATACTGCTCGAGGCAGATACACTATACCACAGTAATGTGGCAGTTTATCTACGTTGTGAATCAGGTCATGATTTTGCAGGCCTACTGACCGAAGTGTATGTTGATATTTTCGAATCGAAAGTATACCAATACCATGTCACTCACGGCGGGGCTGTATGACTCTACACATTGGTCCCTCTGGCCAGGTTCTGATAGGACTCTTTTGAGTTGTATGGGTGTACAGGGGGAGAATGTGGCGTCGTTAGTCTAGTGATTAGGCGACTGGACTCGTTATCGTGAGATTGTGGGTTCGGGGGTTCGAGGCTCAGCTTTGTCCGATTTTTGTGTCCTTGAAAAGGCGTTTCATTAGAATTTTCCCATCTGGCTGGGTCTCATCGAAGATGGACGTTAAATCTGACACCTGAAAAAATTACACTGTTGCCGAGGGCATTGCAGTTACACCAATGCAATATTATGCTTCTCGGGAAGCTGAGAATGTTTCGGAGTGTTCTATGGTCTGCTTGGGTAATAATATAGTGTAAAGCGCATAGAGCCTGCTGTTGAGCGGGGATATGCGCTATACAAATGCTATCTATCTATTATGGCAATTTTTACCGGAGAGCTTACCATAGCTTAGTCAGTTTTAGGCTTTTAGTTGACCCTGGCCATGCAGACGGCAAGTATTTCCTGCGACATGTACAACGTTCTTATTTTCTTGTCACTTTTTATTTTTCTTTGTTTTTCCATTTCTCCACCCCTCCCTTTTCTTTATTTGTTTGACATCTTTCTATCGCTGCTTGATCGTTCAAACACAAACGCCGTTAGCGGAAAAGAACACACTTTCTCAGGGGATCATGGAGTCCCTGTCAACTGTCAACAACAAAGGGTTTGAGACGCGGCTGTGTCGTATTTCTCACTTTTTTGTTTTACCGTTGTGTGACCCGGAAGCTCTTTTTGTCTTGTTATGTGTCAGACGTTTTATCAGCAAATATCGTGAGCTTGACAGTCCAGCTGTGGTTGCACCTTAAATACTTGCTGAGTGTGTGAAGCCTGAGAAGGCGGAGTTTGCGGTGAAACGCCTTTCCTTGCACACATAACTCTAATATGCTTTGTTCTTCGACAGTGTGAGGAGAGAGAGAGAGAGAGAGAGAGAGAGAGAGAGAGAG
>NW_004797387.1:1486303-1488081 GCF_000002075.1 Aplysia californica
TCTCTCTCTCTCTCTCTCTCTCTCTCTCTGACACACACGCACACATACACAGTCACAGACTAACAAACGCACTCTACCCACTTGTGGCCTCCAAGTTCTGTTATCTCTGCCTCGACCAGCTAGCTAATCAGCTGATCTAATCACCAGGACAATGATCGATCACGCTGTGATGAGTACTCGACAGCTTGAAGGTGACACGGACACCTGTCTTTATCTACGACATACTCTAATAACTCTTGATAAAACACAAGTTCTTTCTGATTCATTGAGGATTCGTTTCACAGCGAAACCGGCCAGTGGGTGGTTGGCGGCGGGTGCTCTGGTGTGGTTTGCTTCTTATAATTTTCTATCAAACATCTATTTTAGGCCTACCTATCTCTCCTCCTTCTTTTTTGTGTGTTTGCTACTCTCTTGTGACACTTGTAATCTTCAGCACGTATATGACGTAAAATTAAATGTATTGTAAGTGCTGTAAAACGCTTACTAAAACAAAAGAAACAGATCGGAGTAAACACTGCCTAGACGACGCCATCCCTTACAGAGAGTGCACACTGCCAGTTGGAATTGGTTTGATTTAGACGAGGCCCACCAGATTTACCTTCGTATATGGGACTAAAGATGTCATTTTGGCATATTTCGACCAGATTCGTTTTCAAGGTCGAGAGTCGAATCGGTTGTATTGTGCCAAAATGGCTGCTTTTGCCCTTCCATGAAGGAAAATCAGACCGGTTCGTGGGAAAGGGCTCATCCTTTGCTGAGCCCTGAAGACATTTGATTGGCTGCTGGGTTACTATAGTTGTAAGCGATGACAACAGTGATTGGATAAACGAGCAAGCCGCCGAGTTGATCACTCTGTGTTCAGTGCGTGTGGTCATAACAGTTTCAACTGCTTATTTTTGTTATATGGAAAAACTTTCATTTTACTTTTTGGGGGGATAGAGTTGGGGAGGGTGGAGGGGCTGAAGTTCGTGAGCCCTTCACTACCCACCGCCACTGCACTGTAGACCGCTCTTTTTTGCTCAGGTACAATATTGCCCATCATGTACCCCAAATATCCCGTTTACCCTTGATACTCTAGACGTTCCGTTTACTACAGATACTCCGTGCACCCTATATGTAAACTCCATATACCTATGTATCAAAGATATTCGTGTATCCCAGATACCCCCGTTCTCATGGAACCTCCACTCTTGCGGACGCAGACCATACCCACACAGCCGTTCTCACGGTTCTGGTATTGCTGTGGACTGTAGAGTTATCGTGTAATGTCTTTGTTCTGCCTAATCTCTGACCTTGTTCTGTGATGTGTGTGTGTGTGTGTGTGTGTGTGTGTGTGTGTGTGTGTGTGTGTGTGTGTGTGTGTGTGTGTGTGTGTGTGTGCAAGCATGCGCATGTCTCTCACTTTGTGCTTTTTCTGGGAGTTTTTGTATGTGTCTTTTTGTATGCTTTTGTGTGTGTGTGTACGTGTGTGTTATGTGTGTAATGTGTTTTTAAGTATGTGAGTGTGAGTGTTTTTGTGTTTGTCACTACACGTGTTTTGTGTGTGTATGTGTGTGTATATGTGCATGCGTGTGTGTCCGTGCGTGTATGTATCATGTATGAATGTGTGCAGTCCTTGTGTGTGTATGTGTTGCCTCATGTGTGGGAATATGTGGCTTACAGTGACCTTGTCCAGGTGGAGTCATTGTCGCGAAATAAATATCGGGGATTAGTGGTGCTAATATCAGCAGTGAGAGAGACGAGAGAGAGAGAGAGAGAGAGAGAGAGAGAGAGAGAGA
>NW_004797387.1:1488659-1489969 GCF_000002075.1 Aplysia californica
GGGGGGGCGCATATTTTTAAGGAGGAGGTGATGCATTTTAGTCAGTGTCAAGAACCAAAATGAAACAACCAGTATAATTAAAAGCCTTGAACAAGGTATAAGACGAAAAAAGAAAAGGAAAATAATCCCTCGACGAAGGATGAACTAAAAAGCTGGTCGTTCTGTCTGGTTATGATGACATGTCTCCGTTCTCGGGTCATTGATGATTGCTGAAGTGCAGCGAGTTCTGCATGTCTGGTTTGCACACGTCTGGAGACTTGCTGGCAATTATGTCATTCGTTTACCCCACAAACCTCCCAACTGTGACCACATACAGCTATTCGACATGTACGGCATATTGAACAGTCTGGGTTCTGTTTTTGTATCGTTTTGTTTCGTTGTCTTTTTAGTTTGGTGTTAATTTTGACGAGGTCTTTTCTCGCTGTGGAGGTAGCTGGTTTGTGCGTGCTGCTTTGTTTCGCTTTTTTTTTTGGTTCGTATTTTTGTTGTCGTCTGGTGATTTTGGCGTCCTTGGCGTTGCATGTTTGAGAAGCATGCCAATTTTACTGTTATATCTCGGTAAGACACCCAAAAAAATAAGCTAGTAGATACTTTCAGAGCCGGGACTTCTGAATCATCATATCTCAGGTAGATTGGGAGTTGAGCTGTGTGAAACAATTCCAACAACGCACCAAGTTAAGATGCAAATTTAGATTCGAACCTGGATCGTTCACTCCACTTTACATGGTCTTTCATTGTGATATAGCAACTTTCACATAATCAAAGTAAATGGCAGATTTTACCCACACGTAGTTGACACCTCCTGTTGAAATTATTTAGAATGGTTCTTTCGACTGTTTGTCGGGATATACATGTTGATACATATATTAGGCGAGCGGAATGAATATTCATGCACTCACCCTTTTCACTTTGTTTGCCTTTGCATAGAACCCATCAGATCGTAATGGAGCAGAGGAATAAAGCAATATTGACAAGTACATGTACTTTTTCCTCCCCAGTGTTGAGAGGTCACACTTGTTTTAAGGACAAAAGACCGTTTTATTTTACCAGTGGTTCCCCAGATAGTGAGAAGTCTATCCTTTTTTCTCATCCACCAGCTTTTAATAACCTTTTCTGACTGTTCCTGTGAGGAAATTACTCAACAAATCAACGACCACCAGTTGCATTTTGTGTCTGTAGACAGACAGTGGCAGTCGTCCTGTCGTGTATCTAACAATACTAACATGCTAACAAACACATACATATACTCTATCTCCCACTCTCCCTTCTCTCTCTCTCTCTCTCTCTCTCTCTCTCTCTCTCTCTCTCTC
>NW_004797387.1:1490069-1492709 GCF_000002075.1 Aplysia californica
TCTCTCTCTCTCTCTCTCTCTCTCTCACTCACACACACAAACACAGAGAAGCCCTAAAAACATCGCCCCCTCTCCCCTTCCATTCTTGTAACGCCCAGTGATAGACAAAGAAGACAAGTACATGTACTATATGACCTACTCTCTACTGTCTACAACCTGCTGATAATAATACATAGATGTGTGTTCTTATCTGACAGTGACTTCTCTAGGAATGGCAACTCTTGCTTCAACGCATCTTTCTCCATCCACCATAGCATTGTCATTGTCAGCGATTGCATACCGTGCCTCCCAACGCGTCACTTTTCATTGTCAAAGCTTCTCTTTTGAATAATCTGGTTTGGCACTCGGGGAATCCCGCGCATGCGTAGTACTGTGATCGTCTGCTGCGATCGCCGAACTCTTTGATGTAACACCGCCCCAGTGAGATGGACCATAAACGTCTTTTGCTTTGAGAGTTTTGGTGCGGAAAAGGGGGTCATAATTCCCTCCTTTATCTGCGAATTGTCAAGATTTATTGGAATGTCGCAACTGAAAATCGACGTAAAATTATTTTATGCGCATGATTAACCCATTCGTTTTATAGCAGTCCCCGTTTGCTTTTTTTTTTTCTTTTTTCGAGCATCTCAACGTCGATGTATTCTTTGGAGAAGGTTCACTTGAGCTTTTTAAATGTCTTCGTACCGTTGTCGCATTTCTCAACCCTATATGGCGACGTTAGCGCTCTGTGTATATGTGAGTGCGTGTGCGCCGTACGTATGTGTGTATTTGTATGTGTGTGTATGTGTGTGTGTGTGTGTGTGTGTGTGTGTGTGTGCGTGTGCGTGTGCGTGTGCGTACGCGCTCTCATCTCTGTGTGCATTTCAGTATGTGTGTATTAATGTTTCTACTTGTGTGTTTTTGTGTGTATGACCGCTCGCTTACTCTGCCTATGTGCACCGACATTGTCATGCCTACAGGTGTTTATGCACTGGCGTATTCGTGTATGCTAAGTGTGTCCGCCCACCTGGCTGCTTGACTGGCACACACACCTTAGCCAGCCATTTCCTGAGACCCATTGTCATTTTTAAAAACCCGAGCATAACCATTCCTCTGCTTTATCTGTCTTTGCGTCTATTTATTTTATCATTTTATCTCTCTGTGCCGAAATTCAGACCCTAAGCTTTCCTATACTATAGGCTTCATCGCCGTTTTGTTTTGTTTTGCGATGTTTTTAAAAAAAAAAATTTGAGCGAACGCCCTAATTGACACTATTTAGGTCATTTAAGAGGCGGACCTCGACCGTGCCTGTCAGGGTCAACTTAGGATGAGAGGGATACCACATTCCAGCAAAAAGACTGAGAAACCGATAAAAATTCTCCCTCCCCCCTCCGGAATCGAACCCAGGTCTTCTGTGTGCGACGGCGACGCACCTAACTGTGACACAATAGTTGCGGGGTCTCATCGCCGTGGTCGAAAGCCATGGGTATTTTATATCTACAAAATGTTCAAACTTAAGTAAAAGGAGATACATAACACGTGTTGCACTTAACGTTTCATTTCTTTGAACAGTGTTATGATTTCCCGTCCTATACATTTTTTGTTCTCTTTCAAGTCTTCAGCACGGTATTGCCATTTTTCAAATAACAATCCTCTCTCAGAATTAAACTGAAGCAAAACGTTTTCTGGGTCTTCTCCATGGTGTCGTCTATCTTAGCCCTCCTTAATGTGGCTTCCGCGTTCCGGAGTCGGTTGGACAGGTACGAGCAGCAAGAACACTAGAGTATTATAAATATATTATGCGCATCTTTGTTCCTGGCACAGCAAGCTGTCGCACTGTAGGGCGCGATGGGACCAGCTTCTAAAAAAAGGGTAGCTTGCTGCAGACTAGATCCAAACCGATGGACAATTCGCTCTTGTTTAGGTAGTGGCCTTGGTTTTGAGACCATTGTATTAAACTGATTATTGACAGAAACATAAAGAACTATAATCGAACTTGTTCTTTGCTCCTTCTCTACCCCCCCCCCTTTTTTTCCCTCCTCGCTCTTTTCACTTTCTGTCTCCCTCGCATGCACACCAAACGCAAAATAAAAGTGAAAGCCTTATTATTTGCAAACTATAGGCACACAATAAGCCTACTGCAGCTGTGCCTGTAGCTGCTATGACGCTGTAGCCGTCTTGGTACGGATGGCTGGGGAGTGTCACTTGCTTAGTTTAACTGTTGTGCTCTGCCAACCAGTCTGATATCCAAGTTCATTTTAGTTTTAGTAGGAGTTGTACAGCACTTGCAACGCAATACATGCCGAAGATTAGAGATCTTACAAGAGAGTAACAAACACAAAAAAGGAGGAGAGATAAGGGCGATATATATGTTTAATAGAAAAGAAGGAGCAAACCACACCAGAGCACCGGACAATCACCCACATCCACATCAGAGTCTTCCAAGTTGGGTTCCTTGGGGAGCTTTCCTTGTTCTTCTTCGACTTAGAGCGGCGCGTTACAAATTTGATCACCCCCGCGGAAGATGGAGGTTCAAATCTAAATTGGGGATCTTAGTTTTCTCTTCCGATCTCTTGTTACTCTTCTGTAGTCTCGGCGTGGGAACGAAGTGGCCGACTCCGCTGTCGATGTTGCCTTTCCGGCTTTATAGAACGAAACAACAAA
>NW_004797387.1:1494736-1496088 GCF_000002075.1 Aplysia californica
GCATGGAGGGAGTGGGAGTGAGGGTATGTATAAACAAAAGAGGAGGAATTTCCAGTTGTGTCCTTTGTTTGTAGACAGACCCCCGCGGCAAACAAATAAACAGTGCCGGCCAACGATCTCACTGAAGCGACTAGAAGATAAAAAATATTTGTCACCAGTACACTAGCGCGCTGCAGAGGTACAAACTTCTGATGTCTACGTTTTATTTTGAAAGCGGCCAAGCGGAAAAAGGTAAACGGACTAAACGGTCCTCCCTATCTCCCTCAAATCCCCGCCGTCTCCTGTGTGCGGAATGTTTTACTGTGCATGATCTCCGACACCCGTGTCTGTATCAGAGTTTGGGTTTCTTCTGGTTTGTAAGTTTGGTAACATGAGGAGACCTTTTCACCTTCTACATCGGGATATCGGGTGCAACGTCCCCTGTTTTGCTTTTGTCGCCCCCCCTCCCTCTACCCCCTCCCCCACCCACAAAAAAACCAGAGGGCGAAAGGAGGAGGAAGGAGGAGAGGTGAAGAAGAACGGAATCGAGGAGAAAGGATGAAGAAAAGGAAAGACAACAGCTGTGCCAATGAGTACGGGAAAGTGAATAAAGGAGAGGAAAACGATGAACATGATCTGCTTTATGGAACGAAGAAGGGGAAGTCGAAGGAGATGGTAATAGGGAGAAGTAAAAAGAGAATGAGGAAAAGAATAACAATGACGATGACAATCAGGGGGCGTTGGTTTTGTCTTACTTCATGAAGTCAAGAGAGAAGCCCACAAGCTGCGCATTGCCACCAGTGGAAATGGAGCTTCTGAATTATCAAAATATAGCTGATCCTACTCTGCCGGAATTGTTCTCATTAGTAATATCAGAAGCCACATGTCATCTTAATCCCTATTATAGATTTCTTCTGTTTTGCTGAAGAAACATTCTCCTTTGCACAGCATTTAGTCATCGTCAGACGGCAGACGAACTACAATGTATTATTATAATTTATTATCGTCACTATTGTTATTTTTATGGATGTTCTTCAAGGATCTCGACCCCTGTTTCGATGTGACTGTTGTTCTTGATATCTTCCGTTACTTTCGACCTACTACTTTGCTTCTGATATTCTCCGTTATTTATAACGTCTTCGTTTCTTTGGACACCTTTCTAAACTCCGTTACTTTTGACCCTGTCCCTGCTTCTCCGATTACCTTTGGCTTCTTCCATTACTTTTACTGTCCTCTGTGACTAAGGCAAGTATTGTCGGACACGACACTAAGGCATTCAGAGGGGAAAAAAATTAACTATCGCCATTTCCAAAAGAACATTGAAGTGTGTGTGTGTGTGTGTGTGTGTGTGTGTGTGTGTGTGTGTGTGTGTC
>NW_004797387.1:1498375-1499421 GCF_000002075.1 Aplysia californica
TTCTTCTTCTTCTTCTTCTTCTTCTTCTTCTTCTTCTTCTTCTTCTTCTTCTTCTTCTTCTTCTTCTTCTTCTTCTTCTTCTTCTTCTTCTTCTCAGTTACTATACTTGATGTCATGTAAAACCCACAGTGTCTAACGAATCTTCATGACATTAACATGACAAAAAACACCCTCTTGTCCAGAGGGGTATCAACTTCAGGCTACACTTGTGACATTTGCCCACAATTGTGTACCTAAGCCAGCGATCCTCCCAAAATTTCGTTTGCTCTTTTAGAATATCTACATTGTACCCACTGACCTCTCCTGCTAGTTGACACTTGCACCCCGACGTGGATTTACTGTACCAAGACTCGTACGTTATGGGAAGGACTGCATTTCCATAGGTATGCGTATAACGCGATGCGATGTTCGTTGCTCTTGTTTGGGAAAGAAAAAAAAAGAGTGGGGGAGGGGACACTAGAGTAGTAAAGAAGGAGAAATTGGCCGGTCACTGTGTGTATGTTTGTTAGTGTGTTGAGTGTCCGTGTGTACGTGTGTTTGTGAGAGAATGCATGTGCGTGTGTGTTTGAGAGCGTGTGTGTTTGTGTGTGTGTGTGTGTATGTGTGTGTGTGTGTGTGTGTGTGTGTGTTTGTGTGTGTATATGTGTATATGTATGTGTGTATGTGTGTGTATGTGTATGTTCAAGTGAGTGAATGTATACATTCACATGCAGATCATACGTGCGAAAATTGTTATGTTTGTGTATGCGGGTGTGTGTGTGTGTCCGTGTATGCGTGTTTGTCTCTAGGTATGCGTTTGTGTATGTTTGTTGATTTCAACGAGTATTGATTTTCCGTTTGAGGAAAAAAGAAAGAAGGGGAAAAGGATATGTTACAGTATAGAAAACCCCCTTCCCCGAAATAAAATGTGACTGGGAGGGGCGGGGGAGGGGGGTGGGTGGGTGTCGTGTTTACAGGTTCAAACGTCAAGTATTTTTCGGACAACGTTGCTATATCACGTATTTGTTGGTTTATGCTCTCTCTCTCTCTCTCTCTCTCTCTCTCTC
>NW_004797387.1:1502895-1504253 GCF_000002075.1 Aplysia californica
TTTCTGTCTGTCTATCTCTCTTTCTGTCTATCTATCTATCTATCGATCCCACCTCCTCTGTCCCTGTCTCTCTTTCTCCCACCGCCTCTCTCTCCCTCTGACTCGCCCCCTCCCCGTCCCTCTGTCTCGCCCCCTCCCCATCCCTCTGTCTTGCTCCCTCCCTTTCTATATCACCCCTCCCTTCCCTTTCTCTCACCACCCATTAAAATGATACCACAACACAAATCACAATCTCTGATCCCACACAAGACCCACCCCCTATCCCCCACCATCAAACCCATCCGTCTCTTTCCGCACAACTGATGTAGAAATACATTATTATGTATACACTTTTCACATCAGAAGCTGCCCCCAGCAGCCAAGCGTGACGCAGTTCCGATGTTGTCCGATAGTCCAACAATGGCGGAGACCCGCTAGTGATTTGACTGTTTTCCTAGCCCGCCCTCACCTTCCACGATTACGGTGGTTAATCCTGTCCCGATCCGCCCCGTTTGAGCGAGCTTAGGCAGCGTCTTACAGGCTGTAGCGGACTCTCCGCTCCACAGACTCCATTTTACGCCCTATTTTGTCTTTTATTACACAGGAAAACACAGGGATCATTCTCACGTGAAGACAATGTCTTGCGTTTTGACATTAGGGTCCTTTGGTATTTTATGAGACTCTTGTGAAGTGGCCCGATTATGTAGTTTCGTAACCCACTCTCTGTTCCGGGAGACAGGACCAAATGTAGGAGTTTTGGTTGCTTGAGGTGTGGTGGGTGTGAGGGGGGATACCACCAGGGCAAGGGTTTGGCGAGCAGTCATCAAGTGGACAAGGTTAGCCCAAGGGATTTCTCAAGGGTGCCTCAACATCCTTGTACTTTGGCTATGGACTAGACTAAAGCACAGGTTACCCGAAACCAGCCGTTCTTCTTCCGTTTATGATAACATAATGTATTATTGTAGCGTTACTAATAGAGTTTTACCTGTCGAACACTTGCTATGTTCAGCAAGTATGGCCGCAGAATGCACACAAAAGGTGCTTTCAACACACCATGACCACTGAAAGCTCGCGGGATTTTGTTACCAAGGGGAAAGGTTGGGAAGTTTAATTATCACCAATAAGATCAGATAAAATTATGCAAAAATCAAGCTATTCTCACATGACTACACACTATTTGCACGAATCTGTTTATAGGGTGGCACCGTGCTAATTTTCAGTTTCTCATTCTGAGTTTTGATGACGTTTAATGAGTGAAACAATTCATGTTTAGCTCAACGTGGTGTGATTTTCTAATTCTTCTCGTCGCATGATCCCACGTAGGCCAGTGTCTTAGGGTAGGGGATAGAGACAAAATCAGCCTGACAACGGTCTTGATT
>NW_004797387.1:1507266-1508977 GCF_000002075.1 Aplysia californica
GGTTAAATTTTCTTATTCACAAACGTAATTGTATTTATTTAATGGTGACACTGTAATAGTGATATGTTAAAAAAAAAACAAACCTATAAAACAAAACAATAATAACTAAAGAAAATAACCACCACCACCCCCACCCCACACATACATACTGTATGTAGGAAAAACATACACATATTCTTCACGATATTTTGAGCGATTCTAGAAGCAGATGAATAAGGAAAATTACGTTTTTCCCCAATATTTTTTTTTCGAAAATCATTGTTCACATATTATATGTACATGCAGTGAGAGAGTGGACACCGGCGATATGTTTGATTTTGTTCCCCTGTCAATTTATTTCGAACTGAGGCTGTCTGTAACGTCACTCTCTGTTGCTTGCGATTTTCTGCCGTCCGTTCCCAAGTTCTTTTAGGTGCGTCAACATTTGGTTTATTTTGACTAACACAAATTATTAACAACTTTTATAACCTTTACCTTCATTGTCAGGCGCGTTAAAGGCAGAGCCCCAAAGGAGCACGGTTTGCTCAGTTGGTAGTATGCTTAACCACGATGCATTTTGACTTGGATCGAATCCCTAACGAGTCGTTCTTTAACTTGGATTGTTTTTGGAGTTTAGATGGCTTTCCACCAGATGCTATCAGATGTTAAATCAGACGTTCCGCTCAGAGTGCTAAAAGGTGTCTTGAACCCTTACGAAAGTACGATAAACCGATATGATACCCACATATACACAAACCTTTCCCCTTGTGAGTGATACAGAGTATATAAAAAGCCTTGAGGTTATACAAAATTACAACTTTTAGCAAACATACGATCCTATACATATGTATCATTACAGTTAGCTTCATAGTTTTCATAAAGGGGGTAGGGTGAAGGGTAGGAGGGGATGAATGGTGGGGATGGTAAGGACCCGGGGGACAAGACTAGATAAAGCACTGACGCAAATGTTACTATTTAGAGACCTTAACCCAGCCCTGTTTTTGGGCGAGAGTTAATGTCTATAAATGGCAACCTTTGCGTCAGTGCTATAATAAGACTTAGCCTCCGGGTCCCTCCCACCGCCCCTCCTACCCTCACCCACCACCACCCCTCCTACCCTCATCCACCACCCGCCACCCCTCCTTCTATCTTCCACCCCGTTCCTGTGCACACTATGTACACACAAGTTGTTAACGTTTGCCACGTTCTCCATGGACGGCTGACTCAGATATTGTCACAACTCCTTAGAGAAAGGCTAATCTTTTTAAGGAATGCAGCCCACAAAAAGTCCTTTCTTGCGCCAATGCAATGAATTCTTTAGCCATGGGCTTGTCTTGATAAAACAAATGGTGACATGCAATTAATGTAGCTGCTGTGCGTGGTTTAGAAATGGGTACGTGGTCGCTTGAAATTCCACACTGCCCCCCCCCCCGGGTGTCCATAATGAAGCCAGTAGTTTGACTTGACTGAAGTCAGAGGTCAGGGATTGACCCAACACATTAACGACGACGACGATGGTGATGATTGTAATCTGCCATGTTCCTGACGAAACCCTCAAGGCGAAACTTTGAACTTTTACAATGATATAGCTATTGACATTCTAATCTCCGACAATTTTTTGTCTTTTTAAAATCTTCGACCTTACATCTATAATGACGATGATGATGAGGATGATGATGGCAATGATGATGATGAGTCTGATGATAATATTAAACATAATAATAATGATAAT
>NW_004797387.1:1510221-1511112 GCF_000002075.1 Aplysia californica
CCCAAAAAAAAAAGAAAAAAAAAAAGAAAAAAAAGTTCGACCTTTAGGTTGGGACCAACTCGGGATGCATTGGGAGCGAAATAAAAGACAGACCAACAAAGCAGCATCAGCACAAACACTATGATATCACTGTGGTTTTGTGAGTGATAAATTTTACACATCAATCAGAACCTATAATATAAGTACAAGAATTCTGTTTCCAAGTTTCCTCACTTGACGTCCCAACTCCATAAGTCTTTTGTATCTGCTCCCCGTACCTCGTCTCCTCATGGTCAAAATAACTTCTCGTTATGTCACAAGTAATAAGTATCTAGATCTAGGAAACAATTGAGGACAAAAGTAATTACTTGCGTTGTCGTGTAAATCCTTGGCTTTCGGGGAAGGGCTTAAGCCCACGAAATATTGAGTTAGTGACATCAGCAACGGTATCATCAACAACATGATTATGTCATCACCACCAAGATACTATCAATAACACAACGGCAACACCATCATTCAAATACAAACAATAACAACAAAGATATCTTCAACAGAGGCACCATGAAATCTTATAACAATAACTACAATGGAACAACCATAATACACCACCACCACCAACAACAGCAGCAGCAGCAGCAACAGCAACAACAACAACAACAGCGACAACAACAGTAACGACATCATCAAAACACAACGACAACACCATGAACAACAAGGTGACTTCATCAACAACAACGACTATAAAAATAAAAACAAAGACAAGCAAAGCCGACAATAACAACGATAACTACAACAAACTTCAAACAATCCTATAATATACGGACATCTGTAAAGCTCAGACTCCATTAAAGATATTTTTATAGGGCATTTTCGTCTCTTTACTACATGCTCACATATTCCGTTTTGACCCCC
>NW_004797387.1:1515312-1524511 GCF_000002075.1 Aplysia californica
TGTGTGTGTGTGTGTGTGTTTGGTTGTGTGTAAGTGTTCATTATTACTGGTACTTTAAAAAAAACCACATTTATAATTGAAATTTGGAATTATTTTTGCGTTATCTCAGAATCGCCTGGAGGAAAGCTTGAAGCTGTTCAGTCAGATTTGCAACAACAGGTTCTTCATTAACAGTACCATGGTATGTGCGTATGTTTTGAATGTTTGTGCGTATGTGTGTGTGTTTTTGTGTGCGTGTATGTGTGTACGTGTGTTAATGGGTGTGTCTATGTGATAGATTATTTTTTAGTGTGTCAGCATTTGCTAGTGTGTATGTGTGTGTGTGTGTGTGTGTGTGTGTGTGTGTGTGTGTGTGTGTTTATGTGTATGTGTTAGTGATTGTATGTTAATGGGTGTGTGTGTCTGTATGATTTTGTGTTTGTACATTAAAAATATGTGTGTAGTGTGTATGTATTAGTGTGTCTTTTAGTTTATTACATGTTCAGCATTAGCAAGTACTTCTTCGCTGTACGAAGAAAATACGTTATATTTTTTTGTTTGAATAAAAAATGTCGTAAATCTGATCAACAAAAAAAAGGAAAAAAAAAGACCTGAACAATTTTTAACCGTTTACAGTTTTTTTTCCTCACGCTGATAACAAATGTCATTTCCTGTGTTTCAGATCCTATTTTTGAACAAACTGGATCTCTTCCAGGATAAGGTCAGGTATTCCAAGAGACACCTGCGTTATTTCTTTCCAGATTTTCCAGGTGATTATTGCTTACTTTATACATTTTTAAAAAAGAAAACAAAAACATACAAACAAACCAAAAAACACCCCCAAGGACAACAGTAATTGCTCTGTGCAAAATTAGACTTTATACATTTTCTGATTGAGTCTGTTTGGCTTAAGTGTAGAGGTTTGCAGTATTTATTTTAAATGACTGGGACACCTGACACACAGACAGCGTACCTTTCTTTGTTGCAACAAAAACCGTCATTGCAGACCATTAGAGGAAATATCCCCCCCATAGTGGAAAAAAACTGCTTCTATATGCTCTTCGTTGTATCATCTTTGCTTTCTTTCCTTCCTCCTTCTCTATGGTAACCATTGGATCAAGCACTCCAACCTGGAGTTGACTAGTCATACCTAGGATTAGTAGGATATGCCATTTTTCCAAGATCAAAATGGCCTTTTTCCTTTTCCCCCTTCATATTCCTTTTTCTGAAGACTTTACCGCGATTTTTAATCAACCAAAACGACCTTCTCCCTCCACCCTCCACCCCCCACCCCCAAACCCAAAACAGGATGTTCCACATTTTTAGTTAGTTTCCAGTTTTGAAGTTTGCAATGCCCTGCAGGTGGCTCACTTCCCAGATTAGTCTGTCCAACATCAGAGGAACCTCACCAGTCATTTTTCTGCTTTTTACACATAACATTTTCGCCACGCACAGCAACAAGTTTGCTGAATGTGGGATTCTTTCCTTTTGCATATAAAATCGTGTGTCTCATGTTTGATGTAACACCATATAGTAATAGGTCCACCTTGCTGAGGATGGTACTTTGGCAACAAGGAATATACATGTAGCCCTTTCCAGTTTTTTAATTTCAAAAAGAGCATCAACTTTTTATCTATCATAACCATTTTCACCTTATTTTTCAGACAGCTTTCATACTTAAGTCAAGTAGATCCTAACACTCTTGAGTGAATTCACTTTGTTTCTTCCACCCTGTTCGGACAGAAGCATGAAGGCAGGATATGCTCTGCATTTTATTTTCTCTTCTTTTTCTCTGTATTTCACTGCCATCTGTGGTGTAGTGGTTAGGCACTTTGCTGTCGCACACAGGAGACCCAAGTTCGATTCTCAAGTGAGGAGAATTTTTATCAAGTATCTTGGTCTGTCTGCTGGGATGTTGTATCCCTCTCAGCCTGGGTTGGCCGTGACAGACAGAATTGAAAGCCTGCCTCTTAAATGACCTAAATTGTGTTGATGCTTACCTACTTTATCCGTCCTCTTGCACTTTTAGCCATCGAGGGGAGAAAGAGATTTCTGTCTAGCAAGTTGGATGGCCTGGCTCGGTGGAATTTTGTATGGTTGGAATTGTGTCGATGGGGGTGTAAAAACACATAGGCCTATATATATGTTAAAATAAAATTTCCTGTATTTCCTACTAGGCCCAGACAAAGATGTGGACGCTGGTGCCCGGTACATCCAGCACCTGTTCATGATGCAAGTGACCAGTCCGTCCAAGGTGGTCTACCCTCACTTCACCACAGCCACCGATACCACCAATATACAAGTGGTCTTTCAAGTGCTCATGGACTCCATACTCAGAGACAATCTCAAGTCCACCGCGCTCTTATAGCGATGTCAACATCACTTGTGGTGTAGTTATGTCAAAGTCTCTGGTGATATAACAGTGTGAAGGTTTCATGTGTTGTAAGTACAACATGATCACTGATGGAATAGCCATGACGAGAGGTGCTGGAACTTGATACACAACCAGGCTGTATTACTGTGTCAAGGCCACATGTATTAAATGTGTGAAGGTCACTGGTTATATAGCTATGTCAAAGTTACTTGTTGAATAGCAGTGTCAAGGTCACTTGTATTCTTTCTATGATAAGGTCACTCATATATTACCTTGCCAAGAGTTGAGTTGAAGCTTACCATGACAACCAGGTGTTATTGGCAATACCAAGGTCACTTCATGCTGAGAGGCCAGGGAAGGGCAAGAGGTAATGTACACCCTGTCATAACAAGGCCAAGCTTAAACTGACACAAATATAGTGCTTTCCACACTTGGCATACTCCTACCACACATTTCAAGTACATTGGCAGATAGGTGTGGCCATGTTTTCATGGTCTTTCCAGTTTCCAGGGTGTCTTGAGGAGATCAGAGAAGGGGCCAGCAGGCGTGAGCATCTCTTAACTTGAAGTAATGGGCAGTTTTGCCTTGTATGGTCTTTTATTTGGCCTCCATAGATCATCAGGCCAGGTTGTACAAACATAGTTGGTTGCAGCTTGAACTTTTGGGATCAAGGTATCACATTTATATCTGGCCAGTTTGGCAATATTGTAATCAGGTCAAAGTGTGCTGTTATAACAGCGCCGAAGTTGCAATGTTAAAGCAATGTCAAGGTTACAGATATGCCAAGATTACAATGTTCCAGCAAAGCCTAGGTCACAATGTCAAAGGAACACCAAGGCCATGATATTGTAGCAATGTCAAAGCCACAGTGTTGTTCCAATGACGAGGTCATCGTGTTTTGTCTTTGTCAAGATCAGATCAAGGTCATTGTATCATAACTGTTCGAGGGTCACATTGCTGTAGAAGTGCCAAGGTCACAGTGATATACTTACTAGTGTTGAATATTACAATGTTTTTGTAATGCTAAGAATTATACAATGTAATGATTACTGAATAGATAGACAGAGTGTTGTGGATGGCCCACTTGTTCCCCTATCTTGACAATTTGGTAATGGTGTGGGTTTAACTATTACAACAGTGTAAGGTTATTTAAGAGGTGGAAATTCCGTGTTAATCTTCCTTTTCTAATAGGGCAGAGGCAAGTTGGGGATAGCCTTGAAAACTCTCCAAACAACCCATGTCCTGGAAAAGTCCTTTGGGGATTCAAGCCAGGGTCATCTGCAACATAACCCAGAATGATACTGAGATAAGAAGACGCCCTTGTATTTGTCTTCTGTCTGTTCATGTTTGTGTGTGGGGGTGTAAGTACAATGCTTCATGTCAGTGGGCGGAGGCTGTGATTTTTTTGGAAAAGAATTAATTGTGATCGTTATACATGTAGTATCTTTGTAACGAGTGAACAAGTCGGACAATACAGAGTTCTTCAGAAGAGTAGGGAAAGGGTACGACTGAAAGGATGTGGTCATTAATGTCAACAGAAATTTGTTTGTGTTGATTTTAGTTCTCAGTGGACCAAGAAAATATACATGTACGTTTTTTAAATGCTCAGAGAAAAGGAGAAACTCGTTATACCGTATTTGTTACTATGAATGGTATGTCTTATGTAGTTGATGTCTTAAAGTCCATTTCCACTGACATTATATGTGCCCAATGACTTTATCGCTTCAAGCATTTTGCACAATTGTTATGTTAGTTTGTTTGAAAATGTAAAAATAAATATTTATGCACATAGGTAAGTACATTTCAAATGCTTTTAAAGGTCTTTTTTGCATCAAATATATGGGTTTGAAATACTCCACAGACTTTTCTACTGTAAGACTGAGAATGTTTGACATGCATTATGAAGATTTCACACTCCATAGGTAAATGTGTTCAAAGCGTGTCGTGACCTCAGCTCACTAGAGCTTCAGTGAGTTGTTCAAACTGTTTGGCTTTGGATTCCCATTTGCCAATCTCATATCTTGCTCTCTGTCAGTGCCACTGCTTGAGTGTACAGGAATCCATAGATTTAGTGCATGGATGGTAAAATTCGTGATGACAGAACTCTTCTGGCTGTTTTCTTAAAAAGAAAAATGGCTATTTATCGAAGGAGAATGTTGCTTGTCTTATGGAACAGCCTTTTTTTTTGGTTTTTTTTTATGGAGAAATTTTGGGAGTTCTTGTAGAAAGGATTCACATAAATTTCTGCATTTACTCTGTTCATGTATATACAAGTGATTTTGGTTTTAAACTGCTGTAACTTATGGAAATTTTGCCTAACTCGTGGCTTTACTGTCTTGTACTTGTATATAAAAGTACACATGTAAATGACCTAAAAGTCTCTAAGGTAAGCAAAAGTTTTTACTTAGTCAGGCTCTAAGAATATGTACCTGACATAATATTGCTTGCTCAGTATAAGACTCTGTCTTATGTCGCTTTTCATCTTGAAATATAGTGGAGTCTTGCAATAAGCAGTCGATATGCTTGCTATGATATCTATTATTTTACATACGCTAAAAAAACCCAACCAACTTTATCTGATACTCCTTTTAAACTTATGTTGCATTGAAGTGGATAAAAGCTTTTTTTTTAGTACGGATAAAAACTTTTTAAAGTGCATTCTTCCACTACGTTGAGAAAGTGCATGGTTCTGATGTGAGTAGTAGTAGTATAAGGTTTTACGGCGCTCGCAACTGCTAAGGTCATATGAGCGCGCGAAACACAAGTGTAGTATAAGGTTTTACGGCGCTCGCAACTGCTATGTTCTGATGTGATACCTGAGACATTGGTATACTAGTGTCAGAGCGCCAGTGTCATTTACAGAATTCCCTGTGCCTCAGAGGTGGGCCCAGGGGTCAGCACAGTCACTACTTTGCCTCATGAGTACCCAATACGCCACCCAACTGCCCAGTTCTTTCAGTTGCAATATATACATTTCAAGGATGGAATCACTTTCTCAAGGGCAGCATTCCCACGTTCATGAAATTATATTTAGCACGACATTTCTCAATCGTGTAGACACTCATTGTTATATTTTAATGTCCAGCACAACAATACGTTTTTCAGCTCATTCAAACAGCCATTAGTTCAAAGTGCATTAACTCATCTGTTCTATCCATAGACCTGAATTATAATATAGATCAGGCACTGCCATGACAGCTGCTCTTTGTTCCCCATAAAAGCTTTACTATGAAAGTGTGTGCCAAAGTACGATGGGCGCAACCTGAAGGGCAAAACGCTAGCCTCGTGATAGTCGATTGCGCATTCAACGTTTCCCTCCTTGTCCTTCATTTGGTTGGAATAAATAGAGTCAGGTAGTGCACTCCATGGGGATTCCCGCACTACGTCAGAGTGCAGTCTTGGATACTATAATGCAAGTCTATGGTACAGTCATGTAACTACAGACTCTTCTGTAATAGTTACAGGGATCGAAAAAGCAACCCCCCAAAAAACCCTTTTCATAATAATGTTCATTGCGTGATTAAAATTTTTTCTTCATCATTTTGCCTCATCTGGTTTAACTATTTAAATGACGCGTAAAGGTCATGATCGTTCCTTAGTCGGTTTTGATAGTCTAAGAAATTGTTGTTGAGATTTGATGTACTTAGACCCTTGCGTGTAGGTATGTTTGATCTGTCCCACAAAACAATCCTGTTAAAGAGCTTTGTATTCATACGGCCCCTGTAAGTCTATTTTTAGGTTTTTAGTACTGAGTCTGTCAAAATTCTTATTAGATTTCGTTATACTTGAGACTAAACTAGAAAATAAAAGCTAGTTTAAAAGTCACTCGTGCTCAAAAGGGATGAGTAGTTCCACGTCAAAGAGACCAATAAATTGAGCCTTGAACAATAACAATGTGACGAATGGTAACTAACGTTCGATTACTCGTGTTCAGTGACGTTTTTCCTGCCTTCAAACTCTAATGTTGCATTTCTCAGTCCTTGAACACATCCACAGCAGTGTCAAGTTGTTTCTGGCCCTATATATGACCTTAACGTATACTGGGATTGTTGTTATTGGTCGTTCTTTTGTACAGGATCTCAAACACTTGCATTTTTAAGACAAATCCTGTTCCTTTTCTATTATGCACACGGGAAACATTGTTTTTTAATCCTTCTCCGCGTCTATGTAATTTTTTTCTTTGGTTTTGCAAATCTTTTTGTCAACTGTGGGAGTCTGTTGTTGGTGTTTTAAAAAGATGACATCCTCATTAGACGCGTTGTAGGTTGAAGGTGATTTGGAAAGTGGCATTCTTTGTCCGTCGCCAGGACACCGAGCTGAAAGAATAATAATTATGTTTCAGGAAGAGGAAAATCCCCACTTTGATTCGAACCTTAAAATATCAGATTCATACCCTACCTACTAGACCACAGTAGGGGACTTGTTCACAGCTTACACTGTACCTACCAGTGTCTGTGCTGTAATGGTAAGGCTATTTGTTATTTGTCAGATGGAATGAGCTCAATTCCCACACGGGGATAACAATTCGTCTTGTACCTCTGTGTGTGGGCTGAAATGTTTCCAACTCAGCATGGGTTGACCCGAACAGGTAGGGTTGAAGCAATCCGTTTCTTTAGTAAGCTCAAATTTGGCGTGAAATGTGCCTTTACAGCCGACCCGCGTCTTGACTGTAATACTGAAGCTCATTGCCCTTGTCCGTGAAGGACGTGGTTTCGATCGATTCCCTTGTTGTGAAATCTATTTGATCGAGTTGGCGTATCTGCATCTGTCTGTTGGGATGTGGTATCACACACTGCCCGGGTGGCCCTGACAGGCAGGGTTAAAGGGGCGTGTCTCCTATGTTCTAAATTGTGCCAGGGGTGTCAAACATGTGCAGTTGCCTCTATAGCAAATTGTGAAGTTCCTTGCAATGCATGTATCTGCTGGTTGTGTGTAAATGTGATCGGCATGCGTTGTATGCATTTATTTGTGTGTTTGTGGTTGAATGTATAAGAGAATAGAGGAGTAGAGAAATACACAAAGACAAGTAGTAATATAAACGCATGCTGAGTAGGAGGGAGGGAGAGAGAGAGAGAGAGAGAGAGAGAGAGAGAGAGAGAGAGAGAGAGAGAGAAAGAGCGAGAGAGAGAGAGAGAGAAAGAGCGAGAGAGAAAGAGCGAGAGAGAGAGAAAAAGCGAGAGAGAGAGAGAGAGAGAAAGAGCGAGAGAGAGAGAGAGAGCGAGAGAGAGAGAGAGCGAGAGAGAGAGAGAGAGAGAGAGAGAGAGAGAGAATGTGTGTATGGGAAAAGCATTTTGCGAGTGTAATTTGTACGTGTGTAAATGTATTTTCAATGTGTGTATGGAGCATGATTAAGAGCCAGTGTTCAAATACAGTACCATCTTTTGTACAGTTTCATGATATTGCATATGTGACGCATTTAAGCATATTTAGAGAGGCACAAAAGTACTGATTTTTAAGTCTACCGACTATATGCCTTTTCATTATTACTTTTTTCTTTCCGAAAACAAGTATAGGAAATGTTATTTGTTTTATTGTCCAATTCACTCATTTGTCGTATTTTTTCCTTACGTAACGAAGACGAATGAAGTGGGATATTTTAATTTTTAACACTTCCTGAAGTTTTTGTTCACAATTTTAATTTTGTGTAATTACAGGATATTTAATTTGTTTGGGAAACTTATAAATGATTTGGAAGGCTTTATTTTCTTACTTTTTTTCCCCTTTTTGGTGTGCAAATGCATAATATGATAATGTGAAGGGTCATCCTTAAATTGTCCAGAAATTGTCATTTGAATAAACTCTCCCACGTGTGAGGTTTATTTTTCATTGTTTATTAAATGTCTAGAAACGTTGGTGAAAAATAATAAAACGTTTTGGAGTTGGGATAATTTTGTTGAAAAGCTTTTTCTAGCCAGCTGAATACTAATCATTTTCAAAACTTCACATGTTGTAGATATCTTTTCATTTTGTTTTTCCATTTTCTTTGCAATATTTATGTCCGACTGATGCCACACAATGCCATTTTGAAATAAATCTTTTCGCATGGAATTTCAGCCTTTGGCTGTCTGAGTGAATTTATCTTTCTTCTCGCCTACCCACTTTCTAAATTTGCTGTTACTCGGATTTTTTCTTAACTTTTTCACTTTTTGCTGGGTTTTTTTGGTCTGTCTGTCTGTCTGCCTCTCTGTCTGTCTGTCTGTTTGTCTGTATGTTTGTCTGTCTGTCTGTCTGTCTGTCTCACACACATACATTCATACATACATACACATATTGCACACGGCCACAACGCTCACAAACAAACGCACTCGTATACATACATACACACAGAATACAAACATATATACAAACATAAAACCTCACAAATCATACTCCTCCATCATACCCGTTTCTTTTTCTCTTCCTCGTCTTCCTTCTCCTCATCCACGACATTATTATCATCACCCTCATTCCCCTCGCCTCCTCCCCCTGTTCCGTTTCATCATCATCATCATCATTATCATCTTCAAATTCCCCTCCCTCCTACACCTCTGCCTCCTGTTCAGCCCCCCCCCTCCTCTTCCTCCATGCAGTTTGCAAAGGTCAAAAACAGAACAAAACAAAACAAAGCGACAGCATATAAAGCACGTGCCATCAGCAGGCAACTCTAACAAAACAACTGCTTATACAGAGAGACAACTTATCGCGGACACACACACACATACACACACACACACACACACTGGCATAAACACACACACACACACATACACCCACATAAACCACACACACTCATCACACATACACCACATACACCACACACAGACACGCACACACACACACACACACACACACACACACACACACACG
>NW_004797388.1:0-1006 GCF_000002075.1 Aplysia californica
TCTGAGGCAATTGATTTCTGATTACAAATGCTGATAGCAATTAACTTCTGATGAAATGTTTAAATTACATGTACTTGTTTATATATATATATAGGTGGCTGTTCATTTCTGAGTAAGTTTATGTGTATCAAAGCTGATGGCTTTTAATTTCTAGTAAAGTTTATAAATGATGTCAACAAATTAATTTATGACAAAGTGTTGTTCCCTTCTGGTTATGTGTCAATGTAGATGGAAAAAATAGCACATTGAGTATATCAGGGTCAGAGTCAAATGTAAAAATTATAGAACAAAGACTAATGTTTCTAAGAGTAGTGTCAATCATGTAAGAAGTAATTGAATTCTTGTTTAAATGTTGATGGATTATTAATTTCTAGTTACGCGTAAAAATATTGATAACCATTGGTTCCTGGTAAGACGTAAAAATATGTATAAGTGTTGGTGGATGTTAATTTCTAGTTACGCGTAAAAATATTTTTGACCGTTGATTCCTGGTAAGATGTAAAAATATGTATATGTGTTTTGGGATATTAATTTCAAGTTACGCGTAAAAATATTGGTGACCTGGTAAGACATAAAAAATCAATTTCACGTTACGAGTAAAAATGTCAAGGACAATTTAATTTCTTGTTGCCTGCATACATGGCGGTGGGAATTAATTTCTGGTTGTTTGTTTTAATTTTGGAAAAATTGATTTCTGGTCACAATAAAAATATCTGTGACAAATATATTCTGATTAGACATATTATTATATATAAAAAGCTTGTGGCAATTAATTTCTCGCTGCTTATAAATTTTGGGATAGCAATTGATTTTGTTATTCGTATATAATGCTGGTATTAACTAATCATTTCTAACAAAGCGTATAAATGTTGTTTGCAGTTGATATCTAATTAGGCATATTAAATGCTGACTGTAAACAAGTTTGAGTCTAGGGTAGGGTATAAATTGCAGCGACAAATAAATCCTAATTATGCATAATAGTATATATAATATGTCACTGCAATTT
>NW_004797388.1:3977-11891 GCF_000002075.1 Aplysia californica
GAAAAAAAATTCCCTAAGAAGACTTATTCAAGTTAATGATTCAGAACTATATAAAATAAAGAACTGCCTGATAAAAACAATTATCGAACCAGTATTCGTAGCGGTGAGATGAACAAGGTGGAGCTGAATTGGACATGTCATTAGAATGGACCCAAATGTCACTCCCAGGATAGCCAGAGGAACAAAAAAGGGGGCCGCCCGCCGGAGACCCGGCGAAGGAGCATTGAACAGGAGATGAAGTCCAAGGGATGGTCATGGGGACAGATCAAGAGATTGGCCTTAGACAGAGAGAGATAGCCTTCCACCGTATCAGCCTTATGGGCTGCCAAGCACCGTGAAGATAACAAGAAGAACATTTGTATAATAATTGTATACAAAATTGATTGCTTTAATAAAGTGTATTGTTAAAGTTAAGGACATTCCGAATTCAGTCATGTTTCAACTTGTCGTAAAATGCCCAACATTCCGATGATATTACTGATTTTAGTGTCTGCAAAGGTTTGAATTTGGCATTTGAGATGCTCCTGCTGGCATAAAACAGCTTCTTGGGAGTGGAAATCAGTGCTGTAGACCGATTTCTTTTCTCTGGAAACTCTGACCATTCGTCCCCGAATCTAAGTTTATAGAGTATTTTTCCATCAGGCAGGTATTTCAGAGCCCTGGTGTCAGTTTCTGTGGCATTCCCAGCTTCCTTTCCTGGACGGATGCAACTAAGGGTGTTTACACCATCAAAATTTGAGAAGAATGTGTAAGTCAAATACTCCACTGAGTGCGGATATGGCTTTCTTCGGGCTTCTTCAATTAATCGAACATAGTCGATTGGAAGGAAAATCTTCTAATCATTCTTTATTCGTCTTTCGATAACGCGGTGGACGTTATCCACCTCCATCATCGTGTGACCCCTCTCAAGTATTTTCTGCTCTACTTCCTTGTCATGCATCACGGAGAACCTGGAAAGAGCAGTGGCAAACGTTTTGTTTCTGTTCTGAAAAGTACACCCATCGGAATAGATGATGTACCTATCAAAAGACAGATCACTTTCCAGGTAATCCACAATGCATGAAGCAAATTCGTGAGCAGACAAGCCCCCTTCCGCCTCGTGCCAGGCATAGCATTGGACACCATGTGACTTTAAATCCAATATTGTGAAGTTATGGACACAGAGTCTGGTCCTTTAGTGTAATGCCGATGCTTTCAGCTTGGGGCAAAGCAAAACTGACTGTAGATCCACAGTAATGACCTTTGTCGTGTCGTTATTTTCGACCATTTCCTCATCTGCTGCTTTCTCTTGCGTTGCCTTTTCTTTCTTTTGCCCATGGGCCAGATATGTCTTCATCGGCATTGCCTTCATCAGAGATTATACTGATCTTTGCGCGATTTGAAAAGAGAAAGATTCATTTTCTGTAATTCATCATCAAGAATTGGACGAGAAAGAGCCTCCATCTTCTTTTCTTTACATTTTGTTTCATAGGGACGAAATAGATCGGTCCTGCAATGGAAAACTGCCTCTATTATAGCTTGGAGCTTTTCTTTCGGCAATAGTCAGACTCCGTTTTAGGCAGACTTTCAAGGAAGGCTCACAGATATAATCGCGCATCAGAGTCAGATGCTGGTCTCCGAGAAGACTCATTCTCTGTTGATAAGCCATCACCTGGTCCTCCGCGATGGTGTCTCACATACCGTACCATTCTTTGAGTCTTATTGTAGACAAAAACGTCTGACGGCAGACTCTGAATCTGCCTCTACAGGTTTTCAGAAAATACTGCAGGGATGTAGTCCTACAGGATGCTGCAGACGCTGCTTTTCTCTGTTTTTGACTGGCACCTCGCATACATGTCCATGCAAAAATACACCATTCTCTGGCCAGGGCAGCGACAATAAGAAATAAAATATTTCCTACCTCTCTTCTTCTGTGATATTCGAACACTGATTACACTTGACCTTGCAAGAGCATCTTTCCCCAAAGTTCTTCTATCCTTTTCAACTTTCTCAAACCCTGTATCGCCTTCCTTCATAAGATTGCCCTACTTCACGTTTCTTGAGTTCACAAATCTCTCCCAGTTTTCCCTTCCAAGCTTTCTCTTTTTTCCATTGATTATTCTCACATTATCGCCTTCGTTTCCATCACCACATGATCGATCAACAAGAGCCTCACCTCTATCAACACATATATTGGAATCAACATGTTCGCCTCTCTGGTCAGTGACATTCAAATCCAAATCTTCATCATACATGTTGGAATCAACAATTTCACCTATAGGATCAGTGCCATTTAACAACTCAAAAGCTTCAATTCTACCATCATACATATTGGAATAAAAAAACTTCATCTCCACCGTCATATGCATTCTCATTATGATTAAGAACATTTTCTCTGCTGCAATCAGCATTCACAAAAAGAGACCTATATCTACCATCACGCACCTTCACATCATGAGCCTTATCTCTAGCCTCACATATTTTCACATCAAGAACCTTTTCTCCACCATCATTTACATTCACATCTGTTCCTCCATTATCGTGTATAGACATACTCAAATCAAGAACATTCTGAAAATGACTAGATCTATCGTCATGCAGGTTAACAGCAGTTTCAGTGACAACTTTCTTCCCAATAGCCTCATTGTAATCAAAATACACTAAATCACTGCTATTCACTGACATGCCTAACAAATGAGTCAATGATATATCCCAAAAATTGTCTAGTGGTTGATACAGAGAAGACTCGTGGGCATGTCCCTCTGATGAGTGAGGACACGCATTTCCCTGAGAGAGGTGCTGGGTATGTCCCCTTGACTGTGGTCATGGAGGCTTCACTAGAGGGTTTGCTGCTACCCTTTTAGACAGCTGTAACAGTTTATAGCCTCGTGAAAAGAGGTTCATGACTGAAATATAAATATTAATATAAGTTATTAAATGTATAATAAAGTATGCTTCTTCTAAAATAAAAGTAATTTGAATGTTTCAAAAAATAATCCCACTTTCAATGGCGTTTGACTTTGGGAAATACTTATCTTATAGACGGTTAAAATATAATAACGATCAATCCACCTTGCTGAGATACATCTATGACTAATTAAAACCCAACAATTAATCAACATTGATGAGATCTAAACCTGTGACTAACAATACATAATAATTAATCTATATTATTGAGATCTAAACGGTGTCAATGGGCTTAACCTTTCACTTGAAAACTAAACGCGTAAGTCTTGACAATCTCCTCTCAAGTCACCATGAAGCTTACAGAATTATGGGCGACTTTGTAAGCTCTAAACGCTGATGTCACAATGTATCATACAAAACAAAGATTTATTTAAATAAACACATAATAATTTCGAAAAGTATGTTACATACACCTCTTAATATGAGAGAAGAAATGGTATAACTCACCTGTAGGCTGTTACTTGAACCAAAAATGAAACAAAATTATTGTTTTGAACGAAAGTGTCGGGCTGGGACTTCTGCGTTTAGAGTTTCAAATCAAGGTGAAATCCTGTTACACGCGTTTAGAATCCGTGACAAAAACTGCAATTTTCATTTGTTCAATGTCTTTAATATTTATACAGGAGGTGGGGATAACCCATTGGAGTGAAATAAAACAAAAATGTTATTTTCCAAAATTCCGGACGTACGCGTTTAGAGACTTACAGGGACGACATGTGTTTGTGTGTGTGTGTGTGTGTGTGTGTGTGTGTGTGTGTGTGTGTGTGTGTGTGTGTGTGTGTGTGTGTGTGTGTGTGTGTGTGTGTGTGTATGTGTGTGTGTGTGTGTGTGTGTGTGTGTGTGTGTGTGTGTGTGTGTGTGTGTGTGTGTGTGTGTATGCGTGTGTGCGTGTGTGTGTGTGTGTGTGTGTGTGTGTGTGTGTGTGTGTATGCGTGTGTGCGTGCGTGCGTGCGTGTGTATGTAATTGTATGTGTGTGAGTACTGATATTGAATCACAAGACATGAACGTCATAACATTTTTGCGGATTTTTAGATCATAAGATTGGGAATAACAGGTTCATCGTTCTGGGTTGAACACATTCACATTTTTGTTAGGTTGAACCAGTAAGCTTTGGTAGCTTTGATAACAGATAGAGCTTTAAAACGTATATATAATATACCAACGTTTCTAATGTATTTTAACTGTCAGGTGACAAAGTATAGTTGTTTTCAAATGGAATTGCCTAATAAGTACCTGATAGTAACATTTGTTAGCTAGAAAACATAGATGTTGGCTACATGTATAAACATCTTGTAGTTTAAATAAATTCCAACACTGTTTGTGACTTGACGAGGACTTTAATAATCAAGCACAATGAAGACATACATGTACGTCAGACGATGCGTGATTGGGACAGAAACAGAACAGAAATAAAGCGGATGAAAATAATTGACAAGTAAGGGAAAGAATAATAATGGACACAAAGAACAGATACGAATTATGGCACATACATGTAGTCTTGTAGCTACTGAATGATATTCCTCTACGCCTTCTCTCTCCCCCCCCCCCCAGTCTTTGGAGTGGAACAAAGAAGACTGATAATGTAATGTCAAGGAACACTGGTGATATAACAAGGAACATAACGAGGGATAGGAACAATGACAATGTCTGCTTGGACCTGTGAAAAGAAACTAAGAAAGATTGATCATTGAGTGTCAGAATCAGATTTGGATTTAGAGTCACCGGGTGGTCAGTGGTCAGTGTATAGACCTACTGCAAACGCCCAAATGCCTTGTCACTTCATTGTGTTTCAAGTCGTGCCTTGGTATGCTGTCGACCCTCTTCTTAGTATTGCTTGGGGTCAGTAGGAAAGGAGTACACACTGACGTCCTTGTCCGATCCTCTTTTACTGTCATACTTTGAGGAGCATCCATATGGAACACTTTTTTGTCATGATGGCCCTTGCAGACACAATAATAATAATAATAATAATAATAATAATAATAATAATAATAATAATAATAATAATAATAATAATAATAATAATAATAATAATAATAATAATAATAATAATAATAATAATAATGCATTTCATTTATGTAGCACATATCCACTTATGCAATGCTCTATGCGCTTAACATGATAAAACACACGGTAAGCCAAACACACTTTTTATCCGTCAGAAACTCACCTTGTAGTTGTAGGCCTACACCTTCAAAACAAATCGATCTTAGTCTTAGTAGATCTATAATGTTAGAACAAAATATGAAGAAATCTTACTGTATAAATTTCGGCAACAAGTATCGGTAACAAGTGCGTTGTGTTAAATGCATGCACACGCACACTAATTTAAATAGGCCTGCAATACACTACACACAAGGTAAGACAGTAGGCCTTGCGCCAAATTGAGTAATTGAGTTTCACGCGAACAATGCAGCGAGCGAATGGCACGCGAGAACTTAGCCTCACAGATTCCTGTCACAGAGGGCGGTCGGGACGCATGGTTTCTTGTACGCTAAGGTTGAGTGTGATGCCATTGGTGCCATATAAGTCCAGTCACTTGACGGCCTGGAAAAAGCCTTCCTCAATGGAGTTTTAGTTAGTTAGTAGTATAGGGTTTTACGGCGCTCGCAACTGCATAAGGTCATATGAGCGCGCGAAACACAATGGAGTTTGACCACATAAGGGTGTCGTCAATGCATTTGGATTTCTGGGGGAAGTCGGCAGCGATCTCATCGAAGCGACGGCTGTATCCATCCCCGGATGATGTAGCCTTGAGGGGCCACGAGATAGCGGTAGCGACCCCATGAGATGATAAACGTCGTCAAATGTCTATCCTCTTCAGCAAGAGCAATGCTATGGTAGCCGTTCCACGCGTCAAAAACAATTTCCTCATGTGGGGTGGCACTTTGCGGGCCTGGTGGAAGGGAGACTGAGTGTGGTGTGTCTCCCGCGTTGCATGTCGGTTAAGCGGTTGGAGGTCAACCGTGCGCCTTGGTTTACCCGACTTCTTCGGACAGATCACCATCTTGTGGCACCAGGTGACTGGGGTGCCGACGGGGACAGGCTCGATGCCCCCCAGTCGCACATCTTGATCCAGGCCGGCTTTGACCTCGTCCTGCCAATGGACAGAGACCGGGATGGGGGTGTGGTGGGCCACGGGACGGGCGTCAGGGTCCACCATGAGGTGGATAGGTGGGCCAGACATCATTGGTAACGCTTGATGTTCGCACACGTTGAATGCTCTGGACCTGTAGTGATCTGTAGTGATCTAGGAGCCACTGCTCCGAGCCCTCTCTGTTCTCTTCTGTGGCAGGAAGCGGGAGGGAGGTTGGTGGTGGCGGAGATGGTTGGCAGTGTGAGCACCCGCAAGCCGGCTTGTCCTTCGAATTTATAGCTGCACTGGTGGCGCCAATGGTCGGAAAGCTAGGAGGGATCATTCCCAAAGCCACACAGGCTTGCTTGCTTAGGAACATCCGACCAGTGGTCTGTGAGTCGCTTCAGTACTAAATTGAATTGGTGAGCATCGCAAAGCACGCAGTGCGCATGAGGATAGACACTTCTGAGCAAAGTTTGCACTCCCCTGGTGTTTCCACTCATAACTGCCGCCCCATCATAAGCTTGGGCAATTAATTTTTCCTTGAGATTAAAAACATTCAGTTCTTCCCTCAAAACCACTGCAAGCCCTGCAACAGATCTGTCATTCACATCCACAAACTTTAAAACACGCGCCACGGGAAGCTTGTTTTTTACAAAGTGCAAAATAATCACAAGCTGTGATTTACAAGAAATATCAGTTGTCTCGTCAGCTTTGATGGCAACAAACGACGCGTTGTCGATGTCCTTGTGAAGGTCTTCCATGAAAACTTCATAACAGCAATCTAAAAATTCATTTTGTGCTGGGCTAGAAGTATATTTCGCAACAGTTGCAGAACTGAGATGCTCATCTAACTGGCTGTCTAATGTTCCTTGAAGAGACAGAAAATCAAGAAGTACACCTCCGTTTTTGGAAAATTCAGTTTCATCATGACCTCGAAGAGATAATTCATGCACTCCACAAAATGTGATTACATCTATGATTCTTTTCAAATTATGTCTATTTTTGTCCACTCTTGCGTTGTGACGTATAGAAATGCCCACCGAGCTGTCAAGCTGCGTGGCTATTGACACTGTGCCGGAAGTATTTTAAATAACGAACAACACAGTCCAAATGGCTTTCACTGTGTTCATGCTTTTTGGCTGCCCTGGTAAAATAACTGAGATCTCTGTAGCCGATTGATGACCAAACCTAGTCAACGTCTGATCGATCAATAAAAAGCAGACAATGGAAACTGCACAATTTCTTTTTGGACAAGCTCACCGTAAGCCATGCATACTTATCATACGGCGTACAGGAAAAAGAGCGGACACAGTACTTGAACTCAAAATCCCGCGGCTGATGAGAACTGAGCTCTTTAATGCGCTCTTTCTCCTCTAACTGTAGCCTGCTGAATGGCGCAAGAAGCAAAGCGTCAACGTGATTCCTCTAGATTTCTAGAGAAAGTCAGTTAGAATCTGCAAGATATCCCGTAATCTACATCTATCGATATTTACAACTGTTTCTAGATGAAACCGCATAAAAGCTGCAATAAAGTGAAACAATACTAACAACTCATTTCTTCATTGAGTTACCGTAGACTCTAGTAGTAGATAGGCCAATTGAAACTTGGATCAAATTTTTTGCTTGCACCAAGTTGGTGCTGCAAAGAGGAGTTTCTTCTTGTGCGCAAAGAACGATGTCAAGATTTCCCTAGAGTAACTAAATTACTTTGGTGCACAGATTTTGCTTGCTCCCAGCTGACACTACCGCAAGCAGTGCGACGAGCATAAACCATCCTCACTGTCTCTTCACTGGCGCAGCCAGCGGGTGACGGATCGCAGGATGTGGTAGGCCTAATGTAGATCTGGAGCACTGACTGGTTTAGAACAATCAGAAAAAAAGCGGGGGG
>NW_004797388.1:12073-14143 GCF_000002075.1 Aplysia californica
GGGGTGAAGGCCAGGGTATATATAGGTGGAGCACTTGTACCAATTGAACCAATGGCGCCCCGCCACTGGACCTGAAAATGGAAAATATAACACCCAAGGACGTTCAACACTGGGGTTAAATCCACGTCAGTAAGCGTTGTTCATCTCTATTCTATTTAGCCATCAGCGTTGTCTTCGTTGACACCGGACTTGAGACTTTCATTAAAAGGTCTGGCATTTGTGGGAATGATCCTCTTACTGCAGAATTTCCAAAAAATCCTTCAACTTTGCTTCCTTATGAACAGGGGTTTGTTGTATTTCTTCTCTGCTTTGGTAACAGATCGAATCCCACGTTTGAGTTCGAACAATGACACTTTTTTCTACGGTTCCACTTCGTTGACAGTGTGCCGTACCAAACTTCTGTTGCGTGAGGTTCAAGTGTTAAGTAGACTGCGTGCGTTCCGGCTTTGTCCAAAAGAGAAACATTTCTGAAAGAAATTTTGCTAACAGAGATGCCTTTGAATAAAGATTTCGGAAGGCTCTCATGTCCTTCCCCTTGATAGAATCCACGATTGATGGCTGTGATTCTCTACGTTTTAGGATTATTTTCACATAATCAGTGGGAATCGTGGCTCGCTCCACATTTTTTTCTTTTTGCTATTAGCCCAAAGTCCAATCAGAACGGGGTTGGGATTATTAACAGACTTGTAGGGCTTTCTCAGATGATTCTGCTGGTACCAAAAGCTTTTAATTTAAGCAAAATAAATGTGACTTAGCTTTGGTATAGAACTAGGTCCTTCTTGTAATTATTAAGCTTGTTTGAAGCAGAATTCTTTTGAAGACCTTATACTTATACTAGCAGTTCTTGAACTTTGTTATTCGTGTTGATATTCAGATACATCTATGATGTTAAAATTGCATTTTAATTTTAATTTCAGAGTATTTGTTAAATAAAGAAGCCATTTATGCCAAATATTAACTTTTTGAATACATTTTTTAATTGAATGAAGTCGTGTATGGTTATTTGTTAGTAATTTTTCAAGAAAATTATTTTTCTTCTACTTACCCCCCCCCCCCCATCCTCATATTTTCTCCTTCTCTTCATTATCTTCCTCTCTTCTTTTTCTCCTCCTCTCTTCACCCCCTCCCCTGCTCCTCTCATTGGATGCCTTACTGTGTGTTATGTTTACGTACCAACTTTTCTGTCTCTCGGGCATTTTGGGTTTCGACTCTTAAACGGAATCCTTGCTTTGGTTATTTATTTTTATATCTTGATACTCATATAATAAAATATAATAAAATATCGAATTGTAATGCTGTCAAATTAAAGGTACATGACCATAACCGTGTGGAGTTGAATGCTTTGATTACCGACGCCACCGCCCAATCTTCGAAACCACTAAAGTAAAAGTAGGGCTGAAAAATGAAACAGCTGAAGTAATTAATTTTCATGTCAAGAGTCTGAGGTCGCACAAAGGTACGCACACTGATCACGCATGTCAGCACGCTTTCTTTTCAACAGAGATTGCACACTGCACAGCAGCTTGTGGCTTTCTACTTTCTGCAAAGTTAAGTCTCGGTGAAGTTGCGGAGCAAAAAAAAAAAAAGGCTTCTCTGTGGAGCAAAAACAGCTGATCGTAGCAGAGGTGGAAAAAAAAGTGAATGTCAAAATTCCAAACCGCCATGAACACAAACCCTTTTCATAGGGAGCATAATTCGTGAAAAGGCTTGATCAAAAGACGTCACTTTTATCTCCCTTGATATTGCCTGGAGTTCGTAATGGCAAAATTTATGCACAACCAAAAGATTCCCGTGTCCTGCCGATTTCGCCACGTGTGTGCTAGACTGTATATATATATATCAGCAGCAGAGAACAAAGCAAAATAAACAAACGGGCAATCCAATCTGAACTCAGATGAATAAAGAAGATTCTCCGAAAGCTCTTCCAAGCTATTTCATCAGCCAAAATCATTGAAAACGTATGACCCCCCTCCCCCCGAAAAAAAATGAGGCTCATGTCTCAGAACCAATAGACATGTGCGCAATACCAAGACAGAGCGATCAGAAAAATAAAACATGAATCATTAAAAC
>NW_004797388.1:16367-17738 GCF_000002075.1 Aplysia californica
CCCCCCCCCCCCCAATATAAGAGTTTAGCATTAAATTATATCAAGAATAGCCGTACAAAAAATTCCAGAGTTTTTCTCCCCTTAGAGGTAGGAAGGCAATGAAATTCTTAATAAAACATATTATTCAGACAAACATGATGAATACATGTACACGTACTAGGATTTTTAAAAATCGAGTTAAACTTTCCCTTGTGACAGTTGGACAGGAAACTGTATTTCTCAAAATTTTTGTTCACTTATTTTTTGGAATTATACCAATTATTTAGTGTTTTCTTATGTCGGTATTAAATTTGATTTATATTGATTTTGAGTTCTAAAATAGACCATTTACAGCATATAAGCTAAAGATCCTTCTCTTGCTATTTTAAATAAGTCTACTTTTGGACATTAGAAAAACAAAAATTTTCTTTATGTGACAACTCTGGACTCACTAAAGATAAAAAAGTCAACTTAATGTTGTTATGTTGCCTGGTCAGTTGTCTTTCAACACAGGGTAGTGATAACTGAAACAAAAACCTCAACTAAGGTGTTTTTGGACAACATTCAATTAGACTTACTTGTGACCACTGAAACGGATCCCCAACTAGTCTGCATCACTGGTGCAAGAAAAGAACATGTTTGTTCATCTTGTGACAAACAGCCACTGTTATGTTGAATGTGTAGTGTAACATAAAAAGTACACCATTTGAAAAAGAAATTATCTGCTCTTTGGGAAAAAGATCTAGAATCTAGCTGCCAGTCAGCTTTAACTTTACATGGCCTAGAACTTTACTGATGGCTATTTATTTTTTTAAAAACTAACAACCCGGAGTGGTTATTTGTGTCTATTTTTTTCTCCATAGGATTATGGTTGGTCTTTCGCTTTAGTCGTAGCGCTAGGGGTCAAGTAGATCTAGCTCTGGTTGCCTACAGAGCAGCTTACCCTACGTTAACAGTAGGGTGGAGGATGTGATAAAAAGCCTCATGGCTTATCATTAGCCAGTGTCACTGTGATGCAACAATATTTTGACTGAAGAATAGGCTACGTGGGCGCTTTTTAAAAACGCCTTGTCATTCTCAGTGACTAGCTTTCCGATTCATAATTACAATAATTTGGGCGTTAGATTTTGGAAGTTTTATGCGCCGTGTGCCGTAGCAGGGTGCAGTGAGGTGTGCCACAACATAATTAGAGCTGAGTGGAGACTCGGACTTCTTCAACCAACAGTATTATAAAACCCGGAGTAACCGTTTATCGGACTTCTTACCGTGCGGCGTTCAGGTTTCAGGAGCAAAGACCAAGATAGACTTCCACAGTCTTCCATCTTCATCAGCCATGCCTGTAGCATCAAAAACAATCTTGGTGACCGGAGCGTCAAGAGGACTGGGACTGGA
>NW_004797388.1:17838-25902 GCF_000002075.1 Aplysia californica
CCAAACCCCTAGGACCAACCACTTGTCCTCCCTTATCAACTGCCAGGAGAAAGTAATTACAAAAGACAGCATGATTGGGAAACAATCTCTTATATTTCTGTCTCTCATTCTAGCCTCTATGCTTTATTTCAATTCATTGCCTAGACTTTTTCTTCCCTCACTCTTCTCTTTCTCTCAATCACGCTTCTCTCTCTCCCTCCCCCTCTCTCTCTCAATCACGCTTCTCTCTCTCTCTGTCTCTCTCTCTCTCTCTCTCTCTCTCTCTCTCTTTTCCGTACTGCCTTCTCTTCTCCCTCCTTCTCTTTCTCCCACTCCCCCCTCCCTCGCTCTTCATCTGCCTTCCCCTTATATCTCTCTTTCCCTCTTCTCTCTCTCCTCCTTCTCTCGCTCTCAATCTCTGTTCTTCTCTCTCTCTCTCTCTCTCTCTCTCATTATGGGTGCTTCAGAGAACGAAATTTTTGGTCATATTTAATTATATTTTCCCTCGCTGACGCCATTTAATTTTTGTTTTCGCTATTAACCATTTCTTAATTTATGAACACTGTGTGTGTGTCTTGAATACAAAGAATTTAATAACAACAAAATATCGCAACTTGAAAATCTCTTCAGTAAGTTAGTGTTTTTTTCGTTTTGTGTTTGCTAGACTGAAATTATTGATTTATTTTTTAAAAATCTCCACTTGAACAACTTATCTAAATATTATCTAAAAAAAGCCCACGTTGTTCAACAGACATTTTTAAATAGTTCCTGCAAGCTTCAATAAAAAAGGAAATAAAAAAGAAAGTGGATTATACATGTACCGGTAATAAGGGAAGATGTTCTGTTACCCCCCCCCCACTAAAAATGCCTACAACTCAAATTCCATGATTTTGAGCCGAATTTTGACTTTGGGGGTGTTTCCCCCCCCCCCCCCCCCCTCTACTTTTATTTTATTAGTACACAGTGAACGTGGTTGCACGTAGGCCTGGTTGCATACAGGGCAGTTAGTTTATCGTATCTAATTTAAAAAGCAGGGCGGGGAATGTGAAAGAAGGCCACGCCGTCCTAGATATCTATCAATAGCCAGTGATACAATAGTGTGACTGAAGGCTAAGCTTCGTCCGCACTTTATAAAAACGCCTTGTGACCAGCTTCTCAATTCACAATTACAATCATTTGGGCGTTAGTTTTTGGAAGTTTTATGCGTCGTGTGCCGTAGCAGGGTGCAGTGAGGTAGCCACAATACTATTAGCGTTGAGTGGAGACTTGGGCTTCTTATACCAACAGTATTATACAACCTGGACTAACCGCTTATCACACTTCTTGCCGTGGTGCGTTCAGGTTTCAGGAGCAAAGACCAAGATAGACTTCCACAGTTTTCCATCTTCATCAGCCATGCCTGTAGCATCAAAAACAATCTTGGTGACCGGAGCGTCAAGAGGACTGGGACTGGAGTTTGTGAGACAAATTCTACAATTGCCTGCAGCACCTGAAGTACTCATTGCAGCCTGTCGTAATCCAAGTTCTGCAAACGATCTGCAGACTCTGGCGAAAGCAAATCCATCCCTGAAAGTGATCAAATTAGATGTGGAAAAAGACGAAGACATAATTTCTGCTGCTCAGGTTTGTAATATATATATTATGATTGATAAAAGTCTAGGCTAGGCCCTGTGTGGACGCTGTTGTTGGTAGGCCTACCAGACTAATGTACCTCTGACCAGAATTCACTTTGAATTCTACTCTTCACAAATATACTAATAGCATTTGAAATAAAGAGAAGCATTATGCAGGAGACCTTGTGGAAATTTCAGTTGAAAGGGATATTTCTCATGTCTTGAGTTGGCTATTTATTTTACTTTAACTTTAAGGATTACAGTGTGAGTAAGAGAAAAGACTGAAAAATACCTGCACTGGGAGTCTGGGGAAGAGTGTCTTATTGTAACCAGTAGTGCAGTTGTAGTTTTGTAGTGTAGGCTAGGCCTAGTCGGTTCTAGTTCTGTTTACTGGTTTCTAATAATATAGCCCTGTCATTTGAGCACTCAACTTAGATAAAATGACTCAACTGTCTTTTACTCCCTTCGTGTCAATACTAATGCAAGTGGAGATTTATTATTATTTTTTTAAAGATACAATTTGATTTTGTAATCCACTTGGACATATGTTTTGCTCCTATACTGTACGGATTTATGGAAGTATTCATATCTTTTCAATAAAGGTTATCATTTTCACCGTATGCCTACCTTATTCAGCTCTCAGCGTGTGAGGGAACACTTTTTAAAAAAGGCTTGGAAGTAACTTTATACTTGTATCTCTGGAAAGTACTGTACCTGACCCCCCCCCCCCCCCCCGAGGAATATTGCTTCTATTTTGGCATTATAATACCTGTAAGTCTAATTATTTGGTTGGCTATCACATTAAGAAGGTTTTTCAAATAATAACATATCTTAAGGGATATAATTTGTTCCCTTGAAAGGGAATTTTAGAAGGTAAAAGAAACATAACGTCTCCGTAATTTGTTCTGTCGTTTTATCTGAAGGAAACAAAGAACATTGTTGGAGAGCGAGGACTGAACCTTTTGATCAACAACGCTGGCATCTATGATAGAACTGAAGGCTCTGAACTCAGAACCCAGTCTCGGGAAAATATGCAGCGACATTTCGATGTCAATTGTTCTGGTGAGTTTGTAGTTATCAATCTGAGTATTATGTTTATTTCAGGGAATCTGTTTGCCTTATTTAGTTCATCCTCTCACTCCAGTGTTTGTCAAACTTAAAAGAGAAAACAAACCCAGGCAGAACAAACAAAACAAAACAAAAGGCCAAACCAAACCACAAAAAAAGAAAAAAAGAAAGAAAACAGCAACAACAAAACAAGAACCCCCCCCCCCCCCAGAAAAAACCCCCAAAAAACTTTGTGTAGCCAGCTTTAAAAGGCAGAACATTTTGTACAGTCTGCTTACTGGTACAGTCGAAGTTGTCAAAGACGGCCACCCAATGTCGTGAAGAGAAGGGGCAGGCGATTGTCTTATAACAAGTAGCTGTTAGAGTTTTGATATATCCACGTAAACAACTCCATCTTCGATGAGGGGTCCCATGTCCTGTTGATGTAGTCTAACACTCTAAGGGTGTGTGCGTGGGGTGGTGGAGGTGGGGTGAGGTGGGAGGGGGATGGGTGGGGGGGGGGAATGGGGGCAAATTATATATAGAATGAACTGTACTTTCCGAAAAGGATATTGAATAATAAAATTAATGCCTGCCCCTTTTAGGGTAATCCCCACAATACACTAACATTGTCAAATTGTGTACAAGTAGTGCGGTCAAAAATTCCTGGCGCAACTATCTTCAAATATCTTATAATAGTTGAATAAGTATCACCCAAACTTTGAACAGGGGCTCTCGTGGCCTAGAGGTTAAGGTGTTGGCCTCTCATTCAAAAGGTCCCGGGTTCGAATCCGGGTAGCGACCGAAACTTTTTCTTTTCTAAATTTGTCTCCTTTCACCTCATTTCCTGCTCTCTAGCAATGTTCTGTCGTCTGCTTTCGTCTCCTCTTTCTGCCCCCCCCCCTCATCTCCTTTGCCCCTTCCTCTGGGCTCCTGATTCTTTTTGCAGCCTTTCTACTGCTACTCCTTCACTTCTTCTTACTGCTGTCTTTCAGCCACACCCCTGATCTTCTGGTAGGAAAGATCTACACCTAGCCTTCTCGGACAAGGGCGAAAAATCTCGGAGGGCCCGTGTGCAAGTTGCGCACGTTAAAAATCCCTTGGTGGTCTAAAATCGATAAGAGTAGGCTTCGGCCGCCACCTGGGCAAAATTCAAAATTTCTTACCAACTGAAAATATTAGGTGTGTCCCGCGCGCTCATATGACCTTATGCAGTTGAAAACGCCGTAAAATACTTTACAAAAACAAACAAAGAAACTTTGAACACAACGGTTTTCATCAATTTGTCTTAACTGTATTATGTTTTTTTTTAACAACGATTGAGGCTAGACTCAAAAAAGTTTTTTTTCGGAAATTTATACTAAGTACATGCACTATAAATCTCTGTCACGGGGAAAGCGGAATTGTTCGCAGCACTTCTCGCTTCTCACAAACATTTGCATACGCATGGCCTACGTCAAAGATCACCAATGACACTTTTTAGTGGCAAAACTAGTTACAGGAAATTAAATTTACAGTGAACACTTTTTTTGTGCTCTAAATGCTCTCAAAACATGCGTTCAACAAATAAAATAAAATAATAATAGTAATAGTAATAATAAAATATAACATTTATATAGCGCATTTCCAAAAAAATAGCTCAATGCGCTTTACATTGGAATACCCATTTTCAAAACATTTCTTACTACTTCCTTTCTTCTCATGCAATGTATATATATATATATATATATATATATATATATATATATATATATATATATATATATATATATATATATATATATATATATATATATATATATATATATATATATATATATATCTATATATCTATCTATATATATATATATATATATCTATATATATATATTTATACACACACACACACACACACACACACACACACACACACACACACACACACACACACACACACACACACAGACACACACACACACAGACACACACACACACACACACAGACACACACACACACACACACACACACACACACACACACACACACACACACATGGACTATTTTCATTCAGACGAAGGCACAGAACAACTATAATAAAAAAAATAACGCTGAAAGCTCAGGAAGGATAGGCCGGTAGGAACAGAAAATGCTTAAGATGTCTTTTGAAGCTATCAAGTGTTCTTATTTGTCTTAGTTCCATGGGTAATCCGTTCCACATAAATGGACCAAGATATGAGAAAGATCTCTCTCCAAATGATTTGTATGATTTTACGGGTGTCACAAGTAGGGTGTTATCGTTTGATGATCTTAGGTTTCTCCCTGGCTTATATAAGATAAGATAAGATAAGACACACCTTTATTGTCCAGATCCTGGCACATTGGTTTGGTGTTTCATCTCGTGCACACACACACGCACGCACACACACACACACACACACACACACACACACACACACACACACACACACGGGCGCGCGCACACATGCACACACATGCACACACACGTAGACTTACAATCACATGCATAATGTAAATGAGCAGCAATATAAACAATAATAACCGTAAACTAGATACATACTCAATGTTATTTTGATGCATGCTCTAAGGTCGTAAGTATACTTATACAAAATGGTTAAGATGGAAGCATTTTGATAGATGATGGTAAAAATGACCTTCTATATCTTTCTCTTTTTACAGATCAGAGGCCTAGGTCTTTTACTTCTGACTGATGTTTTTATTTGATGGAACAAAGGATGTTTGTTGTCTAAAAAGATGGAATTAATTTTTTTAGTGCAAGCTGTTATGTACAATTCAGTCAAGTAGGGGAATGTAGATGGTGAAATTTTACATGCTTTCCCTATTAACAATTTAATTTTTCTTTATCTTGTTGTCTTGTATCCCGGCCCATGCTGTTATACAAAAATTGGTCATGCTTTCTATGGTTGAATGGTAGAACATGGGCATCACTGTTTTATCAACTTTAAAATACTTAAGCTTCCTATTAAAAAAATAGTCTTTTGTTCACTTTTTTATGTAGGAGAGAAGTGTGGACACGCCAGTTGAGTTTGTTGTCTATTGTAACATCAAAATACTTATAGTCTGACACTCGCTCGATGTTTTCACATGTAATTTCGAGTGGCTGCAGGGGCAGTTTCTTTATTCTAAAATGAACAACTTCTTTTATTTTTTTTCAAATTTAAAAGCAGCTTATGATTTTCACACCTTTCAGAAAAGTTAAGTACAAAATTCCGGTAAGCGGTTTCGTTATGGTCAGCCTGAATTAGCCCAATTATAGTCGAATCATCTGCAAATTTTATCAACTTGATGTTACTGATATACTGATAAGTTCTTGTAGATAAAAAGGAGCGATATTGTCCCAGCTGTAAACCTTTTCAAATCTATAGCAACCACGCACTGGGATTTCTAAAAATTAATGTTAAGAAATTTTCTAGAATAGAACCAAAAGGTGTTTGCAAAAATATTGATCTGTTAAGAAAAATTTATTCAAGTCACTGTGCAAATGCTGGAGAGTTTAAGTTCGATTATTCAAAAAATGAGTTGCAACTCGAATTTTCGACTGCACTGTAGTGGGCGATACTATCTACATCAGCAAGCATTCTCTTATATCTTGATTATTGCATACTTGGTTGAGAATTGTAAACCTGTAGGCTGCTTTCTTTTTTATTTCTTTCATCAGATGTACAAATATTACTATATCGATACCATGGTATATGGCACACGTGACGTATCTACCTCTTTTGTAAATATAGACATCCTTGGAATTGGCCCATTTCCTCGACACTATTAATAGTGCGTTGATTATTGTTATGTTATATTATTGATTTCGAACAGTTTTTTAAAAACAATATGTAACAGAAATATAATACTGTTTCATCCCCTTTAAAAAAAACAACCTAACCTTTGCACTTTGTTTGTGTTGTCTAGGCCCCATCATCGTGGCACAGAAGTTCCTGCCTCTCCTAGAGCAAGCCGCAGCTCAGAACAAGTCTCAGCCCATGAGTTCTAACAAAGCCGCGCTCATCAATATTTCTTCGTTCATGGCATCTCAAAATGAGACGTATCAAAATGGAAGAGGAACTTCCTTACATTACAAGTGAGTTTCTGTTAAAGAAATTAATAATTTCAACTTCATCCCCCCCCCATTCCCTCCTTTCTCATTATTTGCATCTTGGGGTGGTTTCTTCTCTGGATGCTTTTTATATTAGTAAGATTTAAATTTGATCTTAGTTATTGACACTGTTCCAGTAAGAAAAAAAAAGGAAGCTGAGTTGGTTCCATTTCTTGTTCATCATAGTAGTAATAAATCACTTCTTTTAAAGTACTGTCACTTCGCACTGATTGTCAAAATGCAAGTAATTATTTGAGTAAACAGCTTTTTTTCTTACTCATTTTTCAATTTATTGATCTTTCATCTTCTTTATTCGGCTTCCGCTGTTCAAAGAACTCATGTACACTTCCTTTTTCCATTTTGCTTATTGTAATATTTAGCAAGATGCATTTAGTGCAATGATTTTCATAACTGGCCCATGTCTTACTAGTCTCTTTAAACCGCCATCTACCAAACTGTCTGAGTTCTACGTTCCTTTCTAGACAATGTAAATATGCCCCGCAACACCACCAGAAGCACACATTGCACACGGTGCACGGCGCCCTCTCGTTAGCTCTGCCCTGATAACCCTCTTTTCTCCCACACTCAACTCTGTGAGCAAGCACTTGTCACCGATTTGCTTCCTCCTCCTTACCATAGCAAACTAGAGTACCGCTGTTCGTTATGCTCCCTGCCCATTCCACCTCCCCACCCGTGGCGTGTAGATTTCCGGTGGCATGCTTTCGCAGTGATTTGCTCTTGTTCACCTGTCCTTAAAATCTTGAGAACTGAAGATGTTTTTTCATTGTTTACTTCACGCTCATCATGCGTCTTGAAGTTTCAAACAATACTAGATCACATTTCAGCTTTGAATTATCCCGTCAATATCATTTTTAGGAAAGAACAATGATTTTTCTCTTGTCTCCTTTTTTTTCTTCAGATGCTCCAAGACTGCTGAGACTATGGCCACTATTCTGATCTCTCGAGAGTTGAAAGACGCTGGTATCTTGGTTTTGTCACTTCACCCGGGCTGGGTACGGACAGACATGGGGACAGAAAAAGGCGATCTTTCCCCAGGGGAGAGCATTTCAGGCTGCCTTAAAGTGATTGGATCGCAAGGTGAAGGGAGCACTGGGAAGCTTCTCAATTACAAGGGAGAATTGCTTCCTTTTTAAACAGCAGTCCATTGTCCTTTTTTGTGTGCATGAGTGAGTGTTGGTTGTTTCGTAGGTTCAAACAATTTTTTTTTTTGGGTGGAGTTGGGGAGATGTGTTATTTTTGTTGGAATGTTTTAGGGAGGGGGAGGGGTGTGCTTTGAATCCATCTAATAATTCGCC
>NW_004797388.1:26530-28301 GCF_000002075.1 Aplysia californica
ATATATATATATATATATAATATCCATGGAGCTTCCCCCATGTATACGTACTCTGCTTAATACATTCCAGACTTATTAGTTTCTATTTTGAAATACGCGACAAATAGACTGACGGACTGACGGACTGACGGAAGTTGTTCATTCAGAATAGTCTGAATTGTTTTCCTGATTTTGGCACTCAAAGCCTTGTGAGTGAGTTGGCGCATATGCTATTTGTTGTCGTTTATTTTTTGTTATTTGTTTACCTGCGTTTATAGGGTTATAATACGCACCAGTAGGTTTTACACAAATGTTTGCATAATCCTTTTGAATGATTTACATAATTTGTATTTTTATAAGCAGAAAGCAAAATTCGATGTTGCAATATTTGTATTTGTTTGCCTACTATTATTAGATTATGCAAAAAGTCAGGTGTACATCATAATATAATGTTCTGTCTACATGAAAGTGAAAGTGTATGATTTTTCAGGTTAAGAATGCATTTTTTTCCTTCTGAATTATATGTTTTGTTGGTAAATCATACAAATCTACCAACAATTATATGTGTTCTTGGATTTATTGCCCTTTTATTTTCTTCCAGTACCGTAATAGTAGTTTCCACCTAAGATCCCACTGCCTATGATTCCGGTGCGCTTAAGCAAGAAAACAGAATTTTTAGTACACGTAAGTCATTCCTAAGATCCCACTCTGAAGGAATATATTCAGCAAGCTTCCTTATTTCAGATCAAACAACTATCGCCATTATCTTTCCTTCTTCTTTTTTTTATGTTTGTTACTCTCTTTTAACACCTCTAATCTTTGGCACTTATATGATGACCTAATTGTGTTGCAAGTGCTGTAAAACACTTCCTAAAACAACATCCCAGGCTCATCAACAAAGCAGGAAAAATGTGTGATCTTCAATCATGTGATTGAAAAGTCACATATGGATGCGATCACAATTTGCTGGTTACTTATGAATTACTGACAATTTCTTACTCGATTAAAAAGAAATCAGACCAAAAAATTCAACATAGAGCTGTCTCTAAAAAACAAGAAATCGAAATTCTTCAGATTTAATCTCAGACTGACCATCAAGATTTGACTCCTGGAATTGGTCTTGAAATCCATCCACCAATTTCAATCCATATGATTGGGCTGCAGCTCCCAATACACGAGCTTCAAAATCTGCAGTGTTGGTTTCATCAATGTCTTGATTTTCTCCATGGCGTTGGTAGCTTAGTGGTTAGCCTAGCGCACCCGTAATCGTGAGATTGCAGGTTCGGGGGTTCGAGCGGCATCCCGGTCCAACAACAACGTCCATGGGAAAAACACTTTACACGAATTTCCCATTTGGCTTGGTCCTTTCGGAGATGAACGTAAAACTCCTAAATAACCCAATAGTGTTGATAGGGGCGTTAAAGCTATACCACTCCACTTCTCCATAATAAATTTAGCTTGTTTGAAGCAGAATTCTTTGGAAGACATTATACTAGCAGTTGTTGAACTTTGTTATTGGCGTTGATATTCAGACATTTCAAAATTGTATTGTTATGTCAGAGTATTGGTTCAATAAAGAAGACGTTTATGCAAACTATTTACTTCTTGAATACATATTTGAATTGAATGAAATCGTGTATAACTATTGTTACAATTTCAAGAAAAATTCTTTTTCTTCTACTTTCCTTACTCTCCCCCTCCTCCTCTTATTTTCTTCCTCTCTTCATCGTCTTCCTCTCCTCTTTTTCTCCTCCTCTCTTCATCCTCCTCCATCTCCTCCTCTCTTCATCCT
>NW_004797388.1:28588-31435 GCF_000002075.1 Aplysia californica
GAGAGAGAGAGAGAGAGAGAGAGAGAGAGAGAATGTCTTTTATCGATGTTAAATAATTCTTGACGTTCAGCAGAGCAACGTGCTGTTCTTTTAGTTATGTGGTCTGGAATTTTTTTTAAGCTTTGAAGCCATACCATATCACACTGTGAGAAGGTACTTGATAAAATCCCCTTCTTGCGATTGTTGAATAGAGAGGGTGGGCTTCCTGTCCGAAGAACGTACTGTGGTCAGGTGACGAAGTGGCAAACTGCTATCGTTAGTATAGACACATCTATGTTTGAGGAATGTGCGTCGGACACAGACGGTGGCGTGAGTTACCGTCTGTACACATGCAGGGCATTCCTGGCTCGCCCGCCTGGTCAGCTCGTTAACAACACGTCCTGGGAATGATACTTGCTAGACAAATAATCACCACTTTCTCTACTCTCCCCTCTCTTTCTTCTTGCTCTCTCTCTCTCTCTCTCTCTCTCTCTCTCTCTCTCTCTCTCTCTCTCTCTCTCTCTCTCGCACGTCAGCGCAGAACATGATAATAGTAGTTATACGAGTTCAATGTGTATTATTATAATAAATAAAAGATGGCTATGTTGTAGGTCTTTTCAGGGCGGAAGGGTAAGTCACCAATGGGTTGATGACAATAAATTTCAAGGGCCCCATATCTGGGGGATCTTGAATTCGCCCCCCTCCCCTCCTGGTAAAAAAAAGTCACCAGTCGGAGGAGCTGATCATGAACCCCCCCCCCGGTCGGGTATGGCTAAATGAGTCAGTCGCGTAGAAATTGAGTACTCGCTACTATTGCAACTACGCTGCATTCTTGCATTGTGTGACGTAAGCCTAGTCCATACAACCTCTCTGCACCAGACCACAGCATAGACTGAGCAGCACCCCCCCCTCCCCAGGTACTTTTTACTCTAATGAAACGTGCATCACTGTTGTGATGTCACTGTGCTTAAGCTGATTTTTGTGCGTATTCTCTTGAATGAAGTTTTGGGCAGGTTCAATTAATCACTGATGTCTAGTATGATATGTGCACCTGCGTTGTGTGTATGGGTAAATCATTGATATTGTTATCCAACATAAAATGATAAGTAGATTCCCTCTTTGAAGTCCTATTCCTACCTCGCCATGGAGAACAGGGATAATTAAGAACACATATACATGCACGCAATGCTCAATGATGTCAATGATCATTTAGCAGTTTCGATACCCTACTTTTGTCATTATAAAAACTAAAAATAGGGGGGGGGGTGAGATAAGGATCAAACTTTCCGAACACAAGGCTGTGACGTCATGGGGGGCGAATTGCATTGCGTCTCACAATCTAAATACTTCCCAGGCTTCCCTGTATAACAAGCGACGCAGGCTATGATCTTTGACCTGGACATCTGGTGGTGTAGACTATCATCGTTAGTCTTTTAAAAAAAATAACTGTTTTACTGCGGTCACAACTGCATAAGGTTATATGAACGCGTGGGACACAACAAACATGTTTCAGTTGGTAGGAAATTTTGAATTTTGCCCATGTGGCGGTGAAGTCTACTCTTATCAATTTTAGACCACCAAGGGATCTTTGACGTGCGCAACTTGCTCACAGGACCTCAGAGATTTTTCGCCCTTGTCCACGAAGGCTAGGTGTAGATCTTTTCTACCAGAAGATCAATGGTTTGGCTGAAAGGCACCAGGAAGAAGGCTGCAGAAAGAGTCAGGAACCCAGAGGAGGGGGCAAAGGAGGCGAGGGGGTGGGCAGCTAGTGGAGACAAAAGTAGACGACAGAACATTGCTAGAGAGCAGGGAAGGGGCTAAAATGAGACAATTTTAGAGAAGAAAACTTTTCCATCGCTGTCCGGATTCGAACCCGGGACCTTTGAAAGAGAGGCTAACACCTTAACCTCTAGGCCGCGAGAGCCCCCCTGTCGTTAGTCTATTTTTCAGGCATAGACTTATATCATCCTAGATCAGCGACTGTCATGACGCGGTTGCTCTGGCTCTCTGTAAAAACTTGCTGCTCTGGTGGGCAACATTGATGCAAATTAACTTTCCCTTTTGCCTTTCTCTTTTGTTTTTGTTTAGCAGCCCTGCCCTAACTGACAAGATGGTTGATGGATTCTGTTCCTCCTATCTGCGGCGGTAGCTAAAGTACTTGTCTGCAATTTCCTGAACTTTGTCTCAATGTAGGCTCCGTCGGGGGGTCCTCCTTTGCCTTCTACTCCAGTTGGATGAGTTGATCAAGCTCACAAGACACAATCTGTTTAAGATATATACGTGGCGTCGGTAGCCTAGTGGTTAGGCTACCGGACTCGTAATCATGAGATTGCGGGTTCAGGGGTTCGAACCTCAGCTCGGTCCGACGTTGTGTCCTTGGGAAAGGCACTTTACACGAACTTCCCACTTGGCTCGGTCCTATCGGAGACGGACGTTAAATTAGGAGGTCCCGCCTCTTAAATAACCTAATAGTGTTGATAGGGGCGTTAAACTCATACCATTTCACCATTTTAAGATATATAACGCCTCTACTGAGATCAGCCGTTTTTCTTTGACCGAAAAGCTTCCTTTGTTCCGCCATGATCTACTCTCTACTAAAACTTCACTAGGACCTAACTTCGAAGAACGCCAAGCTGTTGCATAGTGTGTAATCTGGAGACATTATCAAAATTTAATACGAAGACACGCGACCGCAGATTCCCAACATGCAGCAGCAGATTCCCAGGCTACAGAAAATAAGCAGGCCACGGTAACGCTGAACACTTTTGTGACTTGTGCAATAAACTAGTCCTTGGTCTTCGCTGTTGCACTCGCCTTATTAAAATTTATAGAGAGGTTGTTGGCCTATGCTACTGATCCCCCCCCCCC
>NW_004797388.1:31535-34882 GCF_000002075.1 Aplysia californica
CCCTCTCTCTCTCTCTCTCTCTCTCTCTCTCTCTCTCTCTCTCTCTCTCTCTCTCTCTCTCCATCCTTCCTCTCTGTCTATCTGTCTGCCTGTCTGTCTGTCTGTCTGTCTGTCTGTCTGTCTGTCTCTGTCTCTCTCTGTCTCTCTGCCTCTGTCTCTCTGTCTGTCTCTTTCTCTCTCTCTCTCTCTCTCTCTCTCTCTCTCTCTCTCTCTCATTATGGGTGCTTCAGAGAACGAAATTTTTGGTCATATTTAATTATATTTTCCCTCGCTGACGCCATTTAATTTTTGTTTTCGCTATTAACCATTTCTTAATTTATGAACACTGTGTGTGTGTCTTGAATACAAAGAATTTAATAACAACAAAATATCGCAACTTGAAAATCTCTTCAGTAAGTTAGTGTTTTTTTCGTTTTGTGTTTGCTAGACTGAAATTATTGATTTATTTTTTAAAAATCTCCACTTGAACAACTTATCTAAATATTATCTAAAAAAAGCCCACGTTGTTCAACAGACATTTTTAAATAGTTCCTGCAAGCTTCAATAAAAAAGGAAATAAAAAAGAAAGTGGATTATACATGTACCGGTAATAAGGGAAGATGTTCTGTTACCCCCCCCCCCCCCCCTCTACTTTTATTTTATTAGTACACAGTGAACGTGGTTGCACGTAGGCCTGGTTGCATACAGGGCAGTTAGTTTATCGTATCTAATTTAAAAAGCAGGGCGGGGAATGTGAAAGAAGGCCACGCCGTCCTAGATATCTATCAATAGCCAGTGATACAATAGTGTGACTGAAGGCTAAGCTTCGTCCGCACTTTATAAAAACGCCTTGTGACCAGCTTCTCAATTCACAATTACAATCATTTGGGCGTTAGTTTTTGGAAGTTTTATGCGTCGTGTGCCGTAGCAGGGTGCAGTGAGGTAGCCACAATACTATTAGCGTTGAGTGGAGACTTGGGCTTCTTATACCAACAGTATTATAAAACCTGGAATAACCGCTTACCGCACTTCTTGCCGTGCAAAGGTTTCAGGAGCAAAGACCAAGATAGACTTCCACAGTCTTCCATCTTCATCAGCCATGCCTGTAGCATCAAAAACAATCTTGGTGACCGGAGCGTCAAGAGGACTGGGACTGGAGTTTGTGAGACAAATTCTACAATTGCCTGCAGCACCTGAAGTACTCATTGCAGCCTGTCGTAATCCAAGTTCTGCAAACGATCTGCAGACTCTGGCGAAAGCAAATCCGTCTTTGAAAGTGATCAAATTAGATGTGGAAAAAGACGAAGGCATAATTTCTGCAGCTCAGGTTTGTATATATAATATATTATTATGATTAAAAGTCAAGGCTAGGCCTACCAGTCTAATGCACCTCTGACCAGAATTCACTTTGAATTCTACTCTTCACAACAATACTAATAGCATTTGAAATAAAGAGAAGCATTATGCTGGAGACCTTGTGGAAATTTGAGTTGAAAGGGAGAATTTTTCAAGAATTTACTTGGTTATTTATTTTACTTTAACTTTTAGGATTACAGTGTGAGTAAGTGAAAACACCGAAAAATACCTGCACTGGGAGTCTGGGGAAGAGCGTCTTATTATAAGTGTAGGCTAGGCCTAGTCGGTTCTAGTTCTGTTTACTGGTTTCTAATAATATAGCCCTGTCATTTGAGCACTCAACTTAGATAAAATGACTCAACTGTCTTTTACTCCCTTCTTGTCAATACTAATGCAAGTGAAGATTTATTATTTTTTAGATACAATTTAATTTTGGATTCCTTTAGACAGAAGTTTTGCTCCTGCACTATATGGAATTATGAAAGTATTAATATCTTTTCAATAAATGTTATCATTTTCACCGTAGGTCTACCTTGTTCACCTCTCAGAGTGTAAGGGCACAATTTTCTTTCAAAGACTTGACCAGAACTTTATGGAAAGTACTGTACCTGGAGTGCAACCCCCCCCCCAACAAAAACAACAAACAAACCCCCCCCCCCCAAAAAAAAAAACCCAACAAAAAACCCCAAAACAAAAACAAAAACCGCACATACACATACCCAAAAAAACCAACAACAAAAGAACCAAACCCTGAAGAATATTGTTTCTTTTTTTGGCATTATAATATCTGTAGGTCTAATTATTTGGTTGACCATCACACCAGGAAGTTTTTTTAAATATATATCTAAGGGAGAGAACTTGTTTGAAAGGTAATTTGAGAAGGTAAAAGAAACAAAACGAATCCGTAATTTTTTCTCTTGTTTTATCTGAAGGAAACAAAGAACATCGTGGGAGAGCGAGGACTGAACCTTTTGATCAACAACGCTGGCATCTATGATAGAACTGAAGGCTCTGAACTCAGAACCCAGTCTCGGGAGAATATGCAGCGACATTTCGATGTCAATTGTTCTGGTGAGTTTGCAGTTCAGAGTATTATGATGTTTAGTTCTTGGAATCTGTTTGTCTTATTTGATTCAGCCTATCACTCCACTGCTTGTCAAACTTAACAAAAACAAACCCAAAACAAACAAAACAAAACAAAAGGCCAAACCAAACCAAAACAAAATAAAACACAAAACAAAACAAAACAAAAACAACAACAACAAAAAACAAAAGAAGAACACCCCCCCCCCACATCCCTGCAACAAATAACTTTGTGTAGCCAGTGCCGTCTTCTGGTAACTTTAAAAGGCAGAACATTTTGTACAGCCTGCTTACTTGTACAGTTAAAGACGGCCACTCAATGTCGTGAAGAGAAGTGGTCGCCTTAAAGTGCCTCGATCGCCTGAGACTGAAAACAAACGCGTTTGTTTTTGATGCGATCAAGTCTGGCGATCGGCCCGATCCAGCCGTAGTGGGCATCCCGTATTAGGAAGGTGGTCGTCTTAAGGTGCAAACAAAGTGGAATCCGGTGTTTGTTTGTTTGTTTAGTATAGGGTTTTACGGCGCTCGCAACTGCATAAGGTCATATGAGCGCGCGGGACACACCTAATACTTTTTCGTTGGTAGGAAATTTTGAATTTTGCCCGGGTGGCGGCCGAAGCCTACTGTTATCGATTTTAGACCACCAAGGGATCTTTAACGTACGCAACTTGCACACGGGCCCTCCGAGATTTTTCGCCCTTGTCCGAGAAGGCTAGGTGTAGATCTTTCCTACCAGAAGATCAGGGGTGTGGCAGAAAGACAGCAGTTAGGAGGAGCCAAGGAGTAGCAGTAGAAAGGCTGCAGAAAGAGTCAGGAGCCCAGAGGAGGGGGCAAAGGAGGTGAGGGGGTGGGGGCAGAAAGTGGAAATGAAAGCAGACAACAGAACATTGTTAGAGATCAGGAAAAGATGTGAAAGGAGACAATTTTAG
>NW_004797388.1:34982-36855 GCF_000002075.1 Aplysia californica
GAAGAAAATTTTTTGGTCGCTACCCGGAATCGAACCCGGGACCTTTGAATGAGAGGCCAACACCTTAACCTCTAGGCCACGAGAGCCCCCAATCCGGTGTGTAGACGCTTCCAGCTTTGAACCCGCTGACCTCGCCGTGCGACAAACGTGGGAGTTGGAATGTCTCTTTCTCTCTGCATCGCCGCCACAGTGGTTTCGTTTCCGGTCCTTCCTCAACACCTCACAATTCTTTTTAGCTTGAACCATTTTAGTGCAGCACAAACATTTCTCCAGTCTTGATCCTGCTTTTTCATTGCGTGCTGTTTTGAGCACGTGTATAATGCCGCACAAACCAAATTTGTGACGGTTTTTTTTTCTACGTGCGGTCCAATCAGGTCAAGAAATATCTGAAATGTAGCTGGTGTCATCCGAATAATATAATATAACATAGTCCACACACTTTTCTGCGTCACCCAGAATTTCTTCCACAAGGTTGGGGTATTCACCAAAATTATCCTTTTGTTGGAAAATTGGATGAACCCAATAACGTCTTTTGCTTTTACAAGAACGCGTTCTTTTTAGCCAGGGCATAATATAAACATCAAAGCTTCCATTGTCTGCACTGTGGTGTCTATGGTTGCATCATGATGGCCCACCAAGGCAAACACAGCGGCGGAAAAAAGCCAGATACAAAACAGACTGCATCCGTTTTCCTCGCAGTACAGCAGTTTTGACGATCGGACGCGTCTCCCAACTAAATTCCACTGTGATTGTACGTTTACACAGTGTCCTTATAATATCCCCCCCCCCCCAAAAAAAAAATATCTAAGGGGGAAAGGGAGAAAGGGGGCAAATTATATATAGAATGAACAGTACTTTCCAAAAAGGATATTAAAGAAATACCTGCCCCATTTTGTGTAATCCTGACAATACACTAACATTGTCAAATTGTGTACTGTAGTGCAGTTAAAAATTCTTGGAGCAACTTATCGTCAAATATCTTTTTAACCGTAGAATCAGTATCACTCTAACTTTTGCACAGCGGTTTGCATCAGTTTGTCTTTACTTTATCATTTATTATTTTTCTCTCAACAATTGAAGCTAGAATTTAAAAAGTTTCCTCCATACATTTATACAAAACTAGCTGGGCCCAATTTCGATAAAAGGAATGATCGGTGCATTAACATCAAATGAAAGTCATTGGCGTACTATATTTCCACTCAACTGGAAGGGAGCAATAAATCTTGAGAGAAAAGTGACACATGTGTTTTCAAGTTGCCAAATATACAATAGGTTTATAGACTGATTCTCTATTTCGCTTTCGTGGTTGTACACTCCATAATTTCGAAGGTGTGGAACAGTGCGCACGGGCAGCGAACGGAAACCTCACCTGTTTACAATGGCGTCTCTGAAAACGGACTTTCCCAAGATTAGATCTAAACGTAACTAATGAAAAACTGAAAATTAAACTGCAATGACTTCAGGCTCCTTAATGAAACTGTGCACCCTTTAAATGATTCTGAACCACTATTAATTTTTTCTGTGCACCCCTTAAATGATTCTGAACCACCATTAATTGTTTCAAATTCGACAGTTTCTGCAGCTAAAGTGTAAACTTTCACAAATATATTATAGAGATAAAATATTTTAATACATGAGCTGTGGTGTTAGATCATGATTTATCCTACGAGTGAAATTGCCAAGTTGTAATCACGAGTTTCAACGAGTGATTACAACAGGCAATTTCACAAGTAGGATAAATCATGGTCTAACACCACAACGAGTGTAATAAATTTTTTATACCATACTGATATCAGCTGGCGAAATACGTCCGTATCAACAAAGTTCAAATGACCCGTCAAATGGACAAGAGGATGCATTCTAGAGTCTCACA
>NW_004797388.1:36955-39642 GCF_000002075.1 Aplysia californica
TGGACAAGAGGATGCATTCTAGAGTCTCACATGAAAACAACATTTTCATGCCCGTCGAAGTCAGATTGAAAATTGGGAAAAATCTGGATTGTTTACGCTAGTCACGCTAATTTACAAGTTGTGCTATCCATATGTCTCCCTCCGCGAAACAAACCCCAAACAAAACTATAATAACGTAAATATAAGCAAAGTAATCAGAAAATGTACGATTCAAAAGTTGAAAGAAACTGCATTAATTTAGCACGTTTTTGTTAGTATAGAGATGACTTTGATTTTGATTTCAAACTTTGTAGCCAAAACAAACCAAAGGCAAAAAGTTATTCTAGATCTAGATATTAGAACTGACGCATTGCTTTAAATTGGTCAAAGTTGAATAAAAAAGCCTTTTTAACAACAAAAGTTGTCAAGTTACTTGGATACTGACGTGCTGATTCTGAATATTATGTAGTTAGATCAAAGATAGTGAATAACAAGATGGGCCACTCAGCCAAAAAAGTGTCCGCAGCAAGTATGCTCTTTGCTTCAGATGGCGCTGCAGTCTGTTTTGAAGCTCTCTTTTGTTTTTCCAGAAGAAGAATAGGAATAGCACCTCCTTGCGTGCGCAGATCGACTGCTGTTCATCAGCAGTTCGGGTACGTTCAGTGCGGAGTTTTAGTTTTTTAAATATTTTAATGACCTCTCGCCTTTCATTCTAAAGTCAAATTAAACGAAGAAAACCATCACCCTTTCCTCCGGAAGAGGTTTTTGGTCAGCGTAACCATTTTAAAAAAGCGTTCTTCCGAAATTTATCCCAAAACTTGCTAGTTTCACTTTGAATTTTTAAAACTCAAGTAGGGTAACTCTGTTCGCAAAGAGTGCGCTTTTGTGAAGAGGGCGCCACCAAATTTTGAGGACACTTTTTTAATTGGCTCAAAGAGAGAAGTGGCCCATCTTGTTATGTACTATCATTGGTTAGATCTAGTAGTGATGGGCAGGTATCGATACCAGGCACTCGATACTTAGATACCTACAAAGATAGTGAATAACAAGATGAGCCACTCAGCCAAAAAGGTGTCCGCAGGAAGTATGCTCTTTGCTTCAGATGGCGCTGCAGTCTGTTTTGAAGCTCTCTTTCGTTTTTCCAGAAGAAGAATAGGAAAAGCACCTCCTTGCGTGCGCAGATCGACTGCTGTTCATCAGCAGTTCGGGTACGTTCAGTGCGGAGTTTTAGTTTTTAAAAATTTTAATGACCTCTCGCCTTTCATTCTAAAGTCAAATTAAACGAAGAAAACCATCACCCTTTCCTCCGGAAGAGGTTTTTTGTCAGCGTAACCATTTTAAAAAAGCGTTCTTCCGAAATTTATCCCAAAACTTGCTAGTTTCACTTTGATTTTTTAAAACTCAAGTAGGGTAACTCTGTTCGCAAAGAGTGCGCTTTTGTGAAGAGGGCGCCACCAAATTTTGAGGACACTTTTTTAATTGGCTCAAAGAGAGAAGTGGCCCATCTTGTTATGTACTATCATTGATACCTATGGGTATCGGTATCGGTACCGATACCTGCTCTAAACATCGATACTTATGTGCTATTTATCCAAGGGTTGCCAAAGCAAGTGACTTGGGCCTTGAGAATTTTTTGTTTATCAAAAGTGATAAGTTTTCGTAGGGGGCAAGCGTTTTAAATTATTCTAGTGATTTTTTAACAAAAAGAGAAAAGTTTTTCATCAAATGTATCTAGTGATTTTGCAAAATCTTCACTGACAACCCTGATTTATCCTCATTGGTTTAATTTAAAGTTGCTAAAAATCTGGTAAATGGAATTGCCTTTTTAGAACTCTTGTGTTTTTATTTTCCAATACTAACATTTTCTGTAAAGTTGACTTTCCTCCCATACTTCACTTAATTTGTGTTTTTATTCTCATATTTGGGTATTTCTCTCTCTCTCTCTCTCTCTCTCTCTCTCTCTCTCTCTCTCTCTCTCTCTTTTACAAATAATTTTTGTTTGAGTCTCAGCTAAATAGTCACAACTTGTCTAGACACGATTACCTAAATACTTGGAAAAATATAGTTGTATTTTTGTCTTTACTTATTACCCCAGGCGTATGTTACCAATAGCATTAGGTATCGAAATATTGGTATCGATACCTTGAAAAAGTACTAGGTATCGACATCGATACCTAAATTGTGGTATCGGCCCATCACTAAGATCTAGTTTTTGTCTGTCGATTTCCGATATTCTGGATTTTATAAGGGGAGGTAAGAATATCAGAATAACAAGGGAAGTAACTTTTATTATTTCAAAAATAGTAATTATCCAAGAGTGTTATACTCGTATATTGATTAATATCATATTTATCAATTACATATTGTTTTAAAGTTTAATCTTCTTTGATTTATTTAGTTGATCATTTAGTATATGTAGTAATACAGTTAATGTAAAAAAAAATTCAAAAGGCAATGCAAGTGACCTAGACAGTGGGTTTTTTAATTGTTTGATAAAGTAAGTATCAAATTTCAAAACAATATAACGCTTTCAATTTGTCTTTCATGAAAATTTCATTTATTCAGGCTGATATAGGCCTAGATCTAGATTCTAAATCTGTGAGGCGCTATTTACTAATTGCTATTAGTGGTGTGCGAGTAAGCGAAAAATCTTGGTCGAGTAATGATCGGTTAAATGCAAAATTGTTCGGTTAACCGATGAAATTGAC
>NW_004797388.1:41623-52478 GCF_000002075.1 Aplysia californica
GGAGCAAAAAGCAATTCCCAAACATCAGTTTTACTAGATCTAGATCTAGATCTAATTGATTTGAAAGAAGGCAGTTTAGCTGCACCTGACAAGTTGCATTATTATGATGACCCATTAGAACAAATGACTATTTTATTCGAGAAATGAACTAAACGTAACAGCTCCATACTCTTGCGTAGATCTAGAGATCTAGATCTAATCCCGGTTCATTACGGTGCCCATCATTTGACTCTAGATCTATTTGAAACAATATTAAGGGCACCGTAGATCTAGAAAGTTTTGAACCTATACTCGACTATAAGAGACTGAGAGACTAGTGTTTGGTTGCCGAAGGTGAGGGCGCTTTGCAGGGAAGTTTTTAAGTTTTTACTAGATTTAGATCTAGATATATAGATCTAGATCTAGATATATAGATCTAGATCTAGATATATAGATCTAGATCTAGATCTAGGCTAGATCTACTTTGCTTAGCCTACACACAGAGGGATAGAAGTAGAAGGCGAACATAGATCTAGTGCGCGGAGTAATTTATGCAAATTTTTATATTTCACGTGTGAGAAATCAGCTCAGCCAGCCTATATTTCACGTGTGAAATATAATGATATATTTTACCGGAAGTGCAATGCTAAAACAGCTCCAAGTATGGTATAAAATATAGTATAAATCTCCGTCACGCGGAATATGGAATTGTTCACAGCGCTTCTCGCTTCTCACTCACATTTTGCGTACGCATGGCCTAGATCTACGTCACACATCACCAATGACACTTTTTAGAGGAAAAGTTAGTTTAAAAAAAAAAAAATTTATAATGAACTCTTTTTTGCACCAAAAGCTCTCAAAACATGCGTTCAGCAAACATAATTTCGCAATTAGAAAAAAAAAAATGACAGGCTTTGCTTTTCAAAGTGGTATTGTCCAAGCTGTAAACTATTTCAAATCTACAGAAACCACGCAGTGGGATTTTAAAAAAATTAATATTAAGGAATTTTCTAGAATAGAGCCAACTGGTGTTTACAAAAATATTGATCTGTTAAGAAAAAATGATTCAAGTCACTGTGCAAATGCTGGAGAGTTTATGTTCGATTTTTCTATAATAACTTGCGATTCGAATTTTTCTACTACACCCAAAGATAGTACATAACAAGATGATCCACTCGGCCAAAAAAAGTGTCCGTCGGAAGTCCGCTCTTTGCTTCAGATGGCGCTGCAGTCTGTTTTGAAGCTCTCTTTCGTTTTTCCAGAAGAAGAATAGGAATAGCACCTCCTTGCGTGCGCAGATCGACTGCTGTTCATCAGCAGTTCGGGATCGTTCACTGCAGAGTTTTAGGTTTTTATTATTTTAATGACCTCTCGCCTTTCATTCTAAAGTCAAATTAAACGAAGAAAAAATCACCCTTTCCTCCGGAAGAGGTTTTGTGTCAGCGTAACTATTAAAAAAGCGTTCTTCCAAAATTTATTTAAAAACTTGCTAGTTTCACCTTGATTTTTTAAACTCAAGTAGGGTAACTCTGTTCGCAAAGGATGCGCATTTGCGAAGAGGGCGCCACCCAATTTTGAGGACACTTTTTTAATTGGCTCAAAGAGAGGAGTGGCCCCTCTTGTTATGTAGACTCTTTGCTACACTGTAGTGGGCGATACTGTCTACATCAGCAAGCATTCTCTTTATATCATGATCATTGCATAATTGGTTGAGAATTGTAAACCTGTAGGCTGCTTTCTTTTTTATTTCTTTCATCAGATGTACAACTATTATTATATCGATACCATGGTATATGGCACAAGTGACGTATCTACCTCTTTTGTAAATATAGACTTCCTTGGAATTGGCCCACTTTCTCTACACTATTGATAGTGCGTTGATTATTGTTATGTAATGTGATTGATTTTGAACATTAAAAAAAATAATATGTGATACAATTATAATAATGTTTTATCCCCTTAAAAAAACTTAGCCTAAATGTTGTACTCTTTTCGTGTTGTCTAGGCCCCATCATCGTGGCACAGAAGTTCCTGCCTCTCCTAGAGCAAGCCGCAGCTCCGAACAAGTCTCAGCCCATGAGTTGTAACAAAGCCGCCTTCATCAATATTTCTTCGTTCATGGCATCTCAAAATGAGACGTATCAAAATGGAAGAGGAACGTCCTTACATTACAAGTGAGTTTCTGTTAAAGAATTTCAATATTTCAGCTTCATCACCCCCCCCCCCATTCCCTCCTTTCTCATTATTTGCATCTTGGGGTGGTTTCTTCTCTGGAGGCTTTTAATATAAGTAAGATTTAAATTTGATCTTTGTTATTGACACTGTTCCAGTAAGAGAAAAAGGAAGCTGAGTTGGTTCCATTTCTTGTTCATCATAGAAGTAAGAAATCACTTCTTTTAAAGTACTGTCACTTCGCACTGATTGCCAAATTGCATGTACTTATTTGACTAAACAGCTTTATTTCTTACTCATGTCTCAATGATATCTTATTTATTCTTTTATCTTCTTTATTCAGCTTCCCCTGTTCACAGAACTCAAGTATACTTCCAGTTTCCATTTTGCTTGTTGTATTATTTTGGAAAATGCATTTAGTGCAATGGTTTTCATAACTGGCCCTTGTCTTACAACATCTAGCAATATCGGTTTTGCTGATGCTTAAAAAGGAACACCTAAATTAAAAATGCGCATACTATCTGTCCCGTTAAAACGCCATCAACCAACTGTCTTAGTTGTACGTATGCCCCGCAACACCGTCTGATGCACACACTGCACACTGTGCACGGCGCCCTGTCGTCAGCTCTGCCTCGATAACTTTCTTTTCTCCCACACTCAACTCTGTCAGCAAGCACTAGAGCTGGAGTCTGCTCGATTAATCGAAGTCTTGCAAGCAGCGGACAGCTTGCTTTAGAGGTTTGCGAGCAGTCTTGTGCTTTGCTTTGCCTCCCGCTCGCTACCGGGGGGAACTTTCGGAGAGTTGAGACTCGCGGACAGTCTTGTTGTACTGTGTTTTGACGTCGCGAACTCTCGTGCCTGTGGGCTCATTACATACTACAGAATATTCTGGTTATTTGCGTTTAGAGGTGCACCAAAGGTGCAAGATTGTTTTTTTTCCATAGTCGGGTTGTAAAAAATAAAAAGCTCTATTCAATGCACTTAAAAATCAATAATAGATCGGCTATTCTTACAAAGCAAAGGCCGGTTTTTTAAAATGTTCACGTCGCACGCAAAAGACCTCAGTTCGATTCCCGTAAGGAGATACACTTTTACCGAGAACCTCCGTCTTTCTGCTTGGGCTTTGTTCCCTGTCAGCCCAGTTTGGCCCTCACATTGGGTTGAAGTAGGTCTAGCCCGTCTCCTAAATGTTCTGTATTATGTCACTGTGAGTTTAAACCATCCATAAAATAGGTTACATACATACGATACAAAATCCAATCACAACGACCCCTGTTTTTTTGGGTTAAATTCTAGGGTAATCTAATAAGTCTAATTATTACTACCAGGAACCTAGGGCTCCTACAATACCACGCTTCCTCTCACTTACCCACTCTCTCAGCTGATCAAAGCCGGGAAGTTAAAAATAGCTTCGGCTCTCTACGTCTTTCACCAAAACAAGCACAGCCTCTCCCTTCCTCCACGGTTCAGAGTTCACACTGCGAGCGGTCTTGCTGCTTGCTGCTGCAGTAAGTCAGTCAAGTGGCTTGCCAGGTTGCGAGCAGGTCCTGGGAGCCAAAGCAAAACATGGGAGCCGAGAGACTTGCCGGGCGGGGAGCAAATCACTGAGCACAAAGCAAGACAATGGGACGCAAAGCAAACCATGGGGCTTACTGTGCTGAGAGCGATATTTGAAACTTGACGGCCGTCCGCTGCTTGCAAGCCTTCGATTAATCGAACAGACTCTAGTGCTACGCCGAGCAGCGACACTGTGAGCGTGATCTCTCTCTCTCTCTCTCTCTCTCTCTCTCTCTCTCTCTCTCTCTCTCTCTCTCTCTCCCTCTCTCTCTCTCTCTCTCTTTCTCGCTCTCTCGCTCTCTCTCTCTCTCTTTCTCTCTCTCTCTCTCTCTCTCTCTCTCTCTCTCTCTCTCTCTCTCTCTCCCCTCTCTCTCCCCCTCTCTCTCTTTTTCTAACGTAAGTGGCTTCGCGGATTGCAAGCAGGGTGGGGAGGATGAGGGGGTCTAACACGAGTGGCTTCGAGGATTGCTAGTTGGTGTGGACTTTAAGTTTAGGTAGTGATTTGAAACTTGTGACTTGAACTAGGGGCTTGCGAGCACGAGCGGGTTTGCTACCGGGGTACAGCTCTAGTAAGCACTTGTTACCCATTTGCTTCCTCCTCCTCACCATAGCAAACTAGAGTACCCCACTTCGCTATGCTACCTACCCATTCCACATTCCCCCCCGTGGCGTGTAGATATCAGGTGGCATACTCTCGCAGTGATTTGTTCTTGTTCACTTGTCATAAAAATTCTGAGACCAGAAACTGTTTTTTCATGATATTTTATTCCACGCTCATCGTACGTCTCGAAGTTTCAACAAATACTAGATAATATTTCATCATTGAATTATCCCGTCAATATCATTTTTAGGAAAGAACAATGCTTTTTCTCTTGTCTCCGTTTTTTTTCTTCAGATGCTCTAAGACTGCTGAGACTATGGCCACTATTCTGATCTCTCAAGAGTTGAAAGACGCTGGTATCTTGGTTTTGTCACTTCACCCGGGCTGGGTACGTACAGACATGGGGACAGAAAAAGGCGATCTTTCCCCAGGGGAGAGCATTTCTGGCTGCCTTAAGGTGATTGGATCCCAAGGTGAAGAGAGCACTGGCAAGCTTCTCAATTACAAGGGAGATTTGCTTCCTTTTTAAGCAGCAATCCATTGTCCTTTTTGTGTGCATGAGTGAGTGTTGCTTGTTTCGTAGGTTCAAACAATTTTTTTGGGTGGAGTTGGTGAGATGTGTTATTTTTGTTGGAATGTTTTAGGGAGGGGCAGGGTGAGCCATGAAGTCAACTAATAATGGACCAACTAAAGATGATGCCTCTTTTTTCATTATAATAGAATCCGGTAGTAGAAAGTGATGGCAGTACTGAGAGAGTGTGAATCGACATGGAAGACATTTCATTTTGATTTCTAAAATGATGTTCACTTGTAACAAACTCATTTCAATAAAGTCCCTCTCTCTCCTTTTCCTTACTGAAACAGTTGAAAAAATGCTTGATTCACATCGTTAGACCTCCGTAACTACTTGGTGATAGTTAATTCTTTAGTGCAACTGATCTTCTATTATCTCAGTGCAATATTAAGATGCAGCAGTTGCTGTTATTACTGTTTTATTTTTCTGAACAATTGCCACCCTCTGAATTTTGTCTCGATTGTGTTGCTTGTGTCTCCTACCTCCGTTCAAAGCAAACAGGCTCCATTGACTGCCTTTACGATCTGATGATAACTCTCATTTTGAGGGGCATTATCTTCCATTGTTTGAACCTAGCAGCTAAGATATTTGAAAGTAGATTTACCTTTGTTGAATACATGAATTTAAAGCTAACCTCATGATATCTTGTTTGATCTTGCAGGGTGTCATACATATACTGAACGCCGTTAAAAACGCAACATTTTCAAAAAGTTATTAAAAAGCCAATTATTCTCTGATCGTGACGATTTTTGGATACACAAGGGAGTAGTTGTTAGTCCACACACCCATGCACGATTTTTGCTGTTTCCAAGAATAATTTTTTCATCGCAATACAGTAAACTATGCTTTAGTAAAAATGTGATATTAAATGTGCTATATTATAAAAGAATACACAATTATTTACCTGGAAGATGACCCATAGCTCACTCCAAACTAAAGTCCTAGCTTTTTTCGATCGATTCTTTTTATTTCTCTCATTACAAGACTCCTCAACTTAGCGAAGCTGATCGCAACTTTCGCTTCCGCCTTGTTCATGGCGGAAAATCTGCCTGAGAAGCAGCTATGTGGCTAAATAAAACGCAGTACTTGTATTGTTCTCGACTTATAGAAAGATTTTAGCACACTTGAAATGTTCGTGATGGGCAAAGAGTAGGACAGTCTGGAGAGATCAGCCATGTTCAAGAGAGGCAGATTTTGCTGTGGCATCTGCGAAATCGTTTCTCAAAAGCAGCAGCTTAAGGCTTGCATTGGGTGCGTGAAAATGTTTCTTTGATCAGTTTGGGGCTCGGAGCTGTGAGTACAGGACTTAGACAAAGAACGCCTTACTCAGGACTGCAATTAACGAACCCATACAACAGCGCCGTCTTCACGGTGCCAAACAGCACAAAGAACAAATCAGAATATCTCAGTCATTCAAGACGACACTCTTGCCCTTACACTGCACATTTAGCAAACAACACAGTGTCTGGAAGATCAGAACATGAATGTCATGGACTGGCCAGTGTAAGTACCCGACATTTCTCAAACAGCTCACGTATGGGATGAACTGAACCGCAAAGTGTGTACCGATTTGCAAATCTGCAGCTATTAGGAGATCGCGCTGCCACGAAAGTGGGACAGAATTTCTCAACCAAACGTGGAAAATGTTATCAAATTCATGTGAAGAAATGTTTTGGTCTGTTTATATGTTAATGATTGCCCTACAATTTACTAAGGGTAAGAGATCTTTACTGAGCTTCGATTTGTGTTAATCTGCAAATTTGTCTCAAGGGGGTACGCCGAGAGAAGGAGGACAATGTATCGAAATCATCTAAGTGTGTGATCAAAATGGTTCACATTAGTTGAATAAACTTCTTTTTAATCTACATTTATTTGATGCAAACATGTTCAGACTATATGATAATATATCCATGAAGTTTCCCCCCCCCCCACTTTTCATGTATACGTGCTCTGTTTAATGCATTCCAGACTTATATTAGTTTCTATAAAACTGAAGTACGTGACAAATAGACGGACTGACGGACTGACGGAAGTTGTATATTCCTTTGTTTTCCTGATTTTAGCAGTCAAAGCCTTGTGAGTGAGTTGACAAATGTCTCATTTTTTTGTTATTTGTTTACATGCGTTTGTAGGATTATCTACGCATCAGTAGGTTTTACACAGATGTTTGCATAATCCTTTTGAAAAACCTTCATTGGTATTTTTATAATCTGAAAGCAAAATTGGATATTGCAATATTTGTATTGTTTGCCTACTATTATTAGATTATGCAAAAAGTCAGGTGTACATTATATGTTCATTCTACGTGAAAGTGTATGATACATTATAGGCCTACTATTTATGATCCGACTGAGAGAGAATGACGACATGTGTGACACAGACACCGAATGGTCTGACGGTGATGTAATAGCACTTGGACTTAAATGTAAAAAGTCAGTCAACTGCACAGCATTGCTTCTTGCCAGCGATTCTGACAGTGATGTGGACGACTATCTACCACTTTCCACACAAGTAAAGGCAACAAGTACTCCAAGTTTTAAGGCCCCAGATCAACACACTCCCTCGTCTTCGTCTTAAGCGACAGCTACATCAACGATCTAGGTTGGAACTCAACACAGCACAGACCGAGCAGTGGATTCAAACCCCTTTCAAATTGATGATGTCACACCGACTTGGGGGGGGGGGGGATTCAAGATGACCCACCCAACCCAACCACTCCAGTGGCCCCACGACTATCATCTGTCCTCTCCTAAGTGTTCTCAGAGGTTGGGGAAAATGTCACACACAAAAAAAGTGTCAAGAAAACAATCACGCCAGCCGGACCAGCGGAAACAAAATCAGAGAAAAACATTCCACAACGGGCATACATTCTACACACTAGGCCTAGTCTGGGTGAAACTTCACACACGTGTGTGTATCATGGCGCGCAAAACATAAAAATGTGCAAAAATGAAAAACGAAACAAGTCACTCGCGAGCCATTTCCCTGATTTTGGTACACTGATTTTGAATCTGGTATGATTATCTTTTAAAATCTACGACGTGATTTTCTTTAATTTTGAAATTAGTTCTGTTGTCCCCGGCGCAGCAAACTTCAAAGACAGTCGGCACTCCCCTCAAGGCCGGATGGCCGGACGTCAAATTTACATGCAGCAGCCGTGGGTTCTTTACACCCAGCCGGCTATTCCCGGGTGTTCGCCTACGGTTTGAGCCGCATTTCTAATTACACGTTATGATTGGCCGTACGGCCCAGAAATCTGTCCGGTCAGCCAGTACGTAATAGGCCCTTCTTAAGCCTAGCTACACGCACGCACAGTGTGTCCTGCGCAGGCCTGCCACATGGCCACGAGAGAAACAAGACTACCCATGAATAAATACAGCTGGATTAGTCTACAAATGCTTACTTGCCTTGCATTTCTGATTTATCAGAGATCTAATATAACTTGACTTTTTCTCTGGTCCCACCATCCCTATTGTATCAAGTTTCCACTGTATTCACACCTGAGCAGTGGGTGACTGTCGTTGGTGGAGCACTAAAGAGTAAGAATCCCTATGATATCAAGGACATGTCTGCACAAGGTTTCTTTGACTTTCATGCAGTTTCAAGAATACTTTAAGAACTTGGATTATGACGAGGAAAGCGAGAAGATCAAATGGACGAAGATCAGGGTTATACATTTGTTCAAAATGAGAACGACACCATGGCCATCCGCTACGACGAGAAAGAGTGCTGAGTTGACCAAATGCAACTCTGACGGAAATCAGAAGGACCAGATGAACAGCTATTGAACCTACAAGTGCTCAGTGAACCAGCTGGTGCGTCAGAGGACAAAAAGAGGTACCTCATTTTATTGTGTTCATCAAACCTGATCCCACCTGCTCATCACCCTCTGCGCCAGAATTTTCCTGTTTTGTTAATGTTCTAACTAGGTAGGCATAAAAATGTTTAAGCAATTATGATAGATCCAGTTTATTTGCTCGGTTCTCCTGTATTATGTTACATTTTCACTTGTTAAGGTGTGAATGAGTACGCCCAAATGCTAATATAAACGCCCATTTAACTCATACTATGCATGTCTATTCCTAAGTAGCTTGATGCACTTTTTACTTGTCAAACTGGTAATGTTCTTTTAACTACACTCTGTAGTCTTTTCCTGAAGCATTTCTGATGTTTTTTCTGCAAAGAATGACTTTGTGGGTCACAAATAAGTTCTACGACAATCAGACTTACTCTCTGGAGTTTGATTTCTCATCAGTCAAAATGTTTCATATATATATATATATATATATATATATATATATATATATATATATATATATATATATGTTTATATATGTATATATATATCCGCGCATTTTAGAGGTCTTTCGTACCTTTTAAAATGACTTTGTCGTTTCATATAGATTGTATGACAATCAGATTGACTATGATTTTGAAAAGCATAACGTGCTGTTCATCAAAAGAGTAACTATTTGAGCTCTCTGAATTTAGTATGATTCCTCTTTCAGTCTACTTAAATCCTGTATGCGCCATCTATTCTCCATTTTTTCAATGTATCAGTAAAGAAATCCTGTATGTGTCCCTTACAGGAGTTTATGTTCACGTTTTTAGTAAAGATTCAGTAATTAATTCCTGTATAATTACAATATTTTTCTCATGTTTCGTTGAATATGGTTGTTTTTTATGCTTATGTGTGACTCTAGCGGCACTAGCTGCAGCGGGACCATCCCAACAGCGGGACCTTACCGGAATCCCCCTTTTTTTCTATATGCAAACTCAATTACCTGTGCTCTGGTTGAACGGGGCCCGAACTTGAATACAGCAGGAGAGATCGAGTGAGCTTAGCTGTGGGGAAGGGGGTTCGGGGGTAGCTGGCGGGATTCAAACAGGCAGTCAGTGGTGCGTCGTTGTGATTGGCCAGTCCAGTAATGAGTGAGGTGGGGCAGACGGCAGAGAGAGAGAGAGAGAGAGAGAGAGAGAGATGCTGCGGAGAGACGCGTTATGTGAGCCACTCCAAAATTTAAAATGATGTGCTATAGCCTTGACGCTCAGTACCGTATAATAAGAGCGTATAGGCCATAAAAGGTTAAAAAAAAAGAATAGAGTGTGTAGTGTGTGATTCCTGATTCATTGAATTGCGATCGTTGATGCACATTAGAGCTGTACCCCGGTAGAAAACCCGCTCGTGCTCCCAAGCCTCTAGTTCAAGTCACACGACTCAAAATCATTAGGTCAAATCCTCAAATCAAATCACCGGCATGATAAGTTGAGTCTAGCACAAACTGTAACCTTCTTGGTCTAGTCTGAACTTCAAGTCCACACCAACTAGCAATCCGCGAAACCACTCGTGTCAGATCCCCTCATCCTCCCCACCCTGCTTGCAATCCGCGAAGCCACTTACGTTAGAAAAAGAGAAAGGGGGAGAGTGAGAGATCCTGCTCACAGTGTCACTGCGCGGCGTAGCGCTGTAGTCTGCTTGATTAATCGAAGGCTTGCAAGCAGCGGACAGCCGTCAAGTCTCAAATCCCGTCCGCAGCATACGAGTCCCATAATTCCCATCGTATTGCTTTGTGCCAGTGAATTGCTCACAACCCGGCAAGTCTCTCGGCTCCCATTTTTTGCTTTGGCTCCCAGGACCAGCTCGAAACCTGACAAGTCACTCTGCTGACTTGCTGTCTTGCTGTAACTTCCCGCCGTTGATCAGCTTAGCGAGTGGATAAGTAAGAGGGAGCGTGGTATTGTAGTAACAGAGACCTAGGTTTCTGGTAGTAATAAGAATAAGTAGACTTAGATCTAGATTACCCTGGAATGGAAAATTCCAGAGGTCGTTGTGATTGGCTTTTGTATCGTATGTATGGAACCTATTTTCTAGACGTTTTAAACTTACCGTGACATAATACAGAACATTTAGGAGACGGGCTAGGCCTACTTCAGCCCAATGTCAAGGCCAACCTGGGCTGAGAGGGAACAAC
>NW_004797388.1:53018-59595 GCF_000002075.1 Aplysia californica
CGTGGCAGTGGGCTCAGTACATATTACAGAAGATTCTCTGGTTATTTGCGTTGAGAGGCTTGCACCAAAAGTGCAAGATCGTTTTTTTTTTTTTTTACATAGTTCGGTTGTAAAAAACAAAAAGCTCTATTCAATGCACTCAAAAATTAATATTGGATCGGCTATTCTCACACGATGTTAAGGCCTGTTTATTTTTAATGTGCACAAGCCAAGGGCTTCATCGTCGCACACAAAAGTCCTCAGTTCGATTCCCGTATGGGGATAAATTTTTACTGAGAACCCCCGTCTTTCTGCTGGGGCGTTGTTCCCTCTCAGCCCAGGTTGGCCCTGTCATTGGGTTGAAGTAGGCCTAGCCCGTCTCCTAAATGTTCTGTATTATGTCACTGTGAGTGTAACACATCTACAAAATAGGTTACATACATACGATACAAAAGCCAATCACAACGACCCCTGGAGTTTTCCATTTTAGGGTAATCTAAGTCAACTTATTCTTATTTCTTATTACTACCAGAAACCTAGGTCTCTGTTACTACAATACCACGCTCCCTCTCACTTATCCATTCGCTTAACTGATCAACGGCGGGAAGTTAAAAATAACTTCAGCTCTCTACGCCTTGCACCAAAACAAGCCCAGCCTCTCCCTTCCTCCACGGTTCAAAGTTCACACAGCCAAAAGTACTGCTGTTTGAACACAACGAACTGTCTTGTCGCCATCGAGACGGTCCTACGCCATCGAGCGGTACCGCGGCGTGCCGCTCGCTCGGTGTATCGAGACGGTACAAGTCAGCAGGTCAGGTTTTGAGCTTGTCCTGGGGCAAATCTCTAGGCCTAGCGCAAATCAGTACTGTGTGAATTGTGGGGCTTGTGGCTGCGGACGGGACTTAAGGCTTGCGCAGGCCTTCGATTAATCGAGTAAGCTACAGCGCCACGCCGCGCAGTGACTCTGTGGGCGAGATCTCTCACTCTCCCCCCCTCTCTTTTTCTGACGTAAGTGGCTTCGCGGATTGCAAGCAGGGTGGGGATGATGAGGGGGCCTGACACGAGTGGCTTCGCGGATTGCTAGTTGCTGTGGACTTGAAGTTTAGACTAGACTAAGGAGGTTACAGTTTGCGCTAGACGCAACTTATCATGCTGGTGATTTGATTTGATGATTTGATCTAGTGATTTGAGGCTTGTGACTTGAACTATTGTGAGCACGAGCGGGTTTGCTACCGGGGTACAGCCCTAACACGCATCCAATTCACCAGTTCTACTGCAGGCCTAGCGGTACGATAGACAGCACAAGCAACAAACCGAGGAAATGATGGCTTCCAACAAAGACAAAAAACGAAATGCTTCTCACTCGAATTAGAGGCTGAGATAATCAACGAAGTTGACGTAAAAAGGAAGACTAATTTAAAGCGCAAATTTTATTGATATGGAAGGGATGTAATCATGTGAATTTAAAGAAAATTTTCAATAATTTCCCATCTGCATTCCTATAGCGGGAACTCAGCTACAGAGGGATTTTTCTCCGGGAACCAAAAGTCCCGCTGTAGCCGTGTTCTACTGTATTCAGTTAAAAAGTTTGTTAATATGATGCAAATTGTTATGCTTCAAGAAAAACAAAACAAGAAAAACAAAAGAAGACGATGAATATTTTATTAATTTCTTAAAAATTGTGACGATGATATTGATGGTGAATATTATTCAGTTAAAATACTACATTGTCCATCCTTTTTGAAAACCCATTCAGGGGTTAGCACGAATCCTGTCGTGTACGGGCCGATGACAGTCATAGCAAAACTGGACACTGGCACAATCTGCACAGTAAACAACGTGTCCACACGGTAGGAATCGAACTTCCCGTGGTCGTCTGTTACATGCGCGACATGTGCTTGAGGCTGTCTCGCCCTCTTCTTGAATTGGCCGTGATACTGTGAAATAAAAAGAAAGAAAAGAGAGGGTGAAACGGATTTGGGCTGCCCTCCACAGAGAGGAAGAATTCTTTCAAATCGTATGCATACGCAGACGTACACTCATATGCAAGCACACACACGCATGCAAGCACACAAGCGTACCCGCCTACCCGCACGCAGGCACGCACCTGTCGACCTACCATCTTACCTACAGACAAGCACGCATGCATTTAGACATAATTTAAAAGTACACCCCCCCCCCTATTCCTGACCCACTCTTGTAATAAGTTAAATAGGTTAAAAGCTTTCCTCCCAAATAATTCACATAGCTAGCTCCCCTGAAAGTTCGGATCCCACAATGGTTTAGTAGGAGAGGTAAGTTCCATACGGTGCAGCGTATTTGCGAAAAGTGAGCTCTTCTTAGTTTGTAGTCATTGGAATTAGTTTACCCGTATTTTACTACTTTAGCATTTGGATTTCGATTTCCTTGAGAAGGTGAAATCTTTCACAGAAACGGTACGTTTTCAGAGAAGAGAAATGGAGACCTATATTTACAGGTTGTAACAACGACAATGATGAAAAAACAACAACTTTAAATGCAGTTCAATTAATTAATACAGCTATTGTTTAACCACTTATGTCCTTCCAATATGCTATCTTTGTACAGTGGAAACCATAATATAACAGGCCCAGTAATAACATATCCGGTAATAACAGGCATTTTTTAAATCCCCGTTTTTTCCTACTTTTTGTTATCGACAATAACAGGGCCTCATTGGAGCACGATCAGTTATAGCAGGGACAAAGGCTCGTTAAGGGGGGGGGGGGGGGCTACACCCCCAAACCCCCAATTCGGCTCAAAATCATGGAATTTTAGTTGTAGGCATTTTTAGCTTCCTCAGCCTCTCCTACAACTATTTCGTCGCTTAAGAACCCCTTAAAACTGCATTTTTTCCCATACCGGGCATGTTCATCACCACCATTTCCTCATAAAGTCAATATTGTATTTTTCAGTATCGGCCGTTTTCTCAAAACGCGACTTATCTCCATACTTTTTTTAATAACTCCACCAATTTTGATCCAATCTTCATTAAATTTTCTCAGAATGAAGAAAAGATGTAATACAAAATATTTGTCTGTTGAATTTTCGATATATGGAATAGATTTTTGTTGGTGGTGTCTGGAGGGTGGATTTTCACGGATTTTTTGCGAACTTGAATGCTCTCTCAGGAAAAAATTCATTAAAACTTTTCTAATTCGTTAAGGAAAAAAAACAACAGACATATTTTAGATCTAATGTTTGTTAACACGCATGCATAAAAACAATCAATTTCCACGAGCAGTAAGTGAGGTATTCATTACGTAAGACCTGTCAACAAAATTCAATATGACCGCCGTGTCCATGGAAACACATTGTTTTTCTCAAAATTGATTGCGGATTTCAAGACTCCTTACTATGCTCGTTATAAGTATGCAATTTGGTAAAATTTGGTCCAGTAATAAGCGAGATAGCCTTTAGGTGTAGCCCCCCCCCCCCCTTAACAATGTGTTAAAAGTAAGAGAGAGAGAGAGAGAGAGAGAGAGAGAGAGAGAGAGAGAGAGAGAGAGAGAGAGAGAGAGAGAGAGAGAGAGAGAGAGAGAGAGAGAGAGTAACGCAGTGATGGAGCAAGCCCACGCAAGCCACGCCACGGAAATCACACGCAGCGGGTGAAGCAAGAGAGGGCTGCGGTGTGCTCAAGGAGGTTACAGTACCTCTTTGGGTGTGCTGCAGACTTCGATCTAGCCCTAAGCCTAGCTACACGCACACATAATGTGTCATGTGCAGGGTGCTTGTGGGAAATGGAACTACCCATGAATAAATACAGCTGGATTAGTCCACAAATGCTTACTTCCCTTGCATTTCTGATTTAACAGGGATCTGATATAACAGGACTTTTTCTGGTCCCCGCCATCCCTGTATATATATCAGGTTACCGCTGTACTTAGACCATGACGAATAAAGTTGTATTTTTGATTACAATGAAACAAAAGTGAAAACTAAGAAGATGATTGCTGTAGTTATTCGTAGCAAGTGAAAAGTCTTAAATTCCCCGCTTTGAGAGGTGTGTCTGCATAAATACGTTTAAAAAATAACAAAACATTTACCGGCCTTCTACTCATCGAACATTTCAGCCAAACAAGGTATGTCACATTATACTACTAGATCTACATGTACTACTGTTGGTTTGGCTTGAAACTTTGACAAAGAGAGGTAGACTTTTGTGTAAAACTCCGTGAGCTAAAACCAGTAATGTGAATTTTTTCTTCCAGAACCTTCATCTGTTTTGATATCATTTGTGTTAGTAGTTACGTTTCTTCGGTACAGTGTCAATGTTGTGTTTTCGGAAATCGATGTTACGGTAAAACATCCCACCCTCCGAGGCTGAAACGATAACATGCAAAAAGACGTCCATACCCATATCATACCTGCAGCTTCTTGGAGTGGAGAATGTTGTATCTGGAATAGCAAACAAATACATTATAATATTTAGTGTTGTATGCGTTGTTTTCAACATTTCCTTCACTTCACTAATTAAGCTTAGTTAATAAATCAAACGACGAAATACTCAATTCAATAATCCACAATCCAATGTACTGATTCATTACACAAATTCATCCTTAAAAACTTAAAAAAAACCCAACAACATTAAAATTTAAAAAACATTCAAAAAAGACATAAACAAATGAATAAAAAAATAAATAAATGAATGAATAAACAATAATCACAATATAGTAATAATAATAATAATGATAATAATAATAATAATAATAATAATAATAATAATAGTAATAATAACAACAACAACAACAACAATAATAATAATAATAATAATAATAATAATAATAATAATAATAATAATAATAATAATAATAATAATGTGTATGGCTCTTTTCGTCTACTCTGTTGGTCAATTTAGCCTAAGATGGTCTCAAGGTTGTCATCATGCTGCTTCTTTCATTGCTAATTTTTCTTATGTTTGAAGCGCAGATCCTGAGGCAGTGCTAGCATGTCAGTGACAGGGATCGAAGCTCTGTATAAAACATTCTGCTGTTTTCCTTTCGTACACGTATGCGCTTCTCAGCCTAGTTGTTTCTAGGGCTGCTCTCTAGCATTATAGTTCTCTCCTTTATCATTTTCCTCCATGTTTTACTGTCCTCGGCTATTTCTTCCCAGAAGCTAACTTCTACTCCAAGCCTAGATAAACTGATTTTGCAGGTGTCTTTGTACTTCAATTCTGGTCTTCCTCTGGGTCTCTTTCCCTGGGCAAGTTCTCACAGAGAAGCTGCTTCTGAATCCGGTTGTCGTCCATTCTCTTGACATGGCCAAGCCTTCTCAATCTTTAAAAAAACAGGATAGTTGTCATGCTCTGGGGGTTTGCCTGTGCCAATACTTCAACATTTGTAACCTTGTCACGCTACGAAATGCCTAAGATATTGCGCAGCATCTGAGATGGACAATGTCGGGGTGCTATTCTTGCCTGCTGTACAAGGTCCATGTTTCAGATCCATAAAGGAGTGTGCTGAGGACACATGCTTCGTAAATCTTGATCCTTGTTTTGATGGTTAATCTTTTGTCTCCCCTGCTCTTTTTGCCAGCCTTCCAAAAGGTGTTGCTGCTTTTCCTATCCTGATGTTGATCTCATAATCAAGTGATGTTGTAGAGCTGATGGTAGACCCCAGGTAACAGAACTTGTCCGCAGTCTCGAGTTCCTTGCTCTGCTATGCACCTTCTTGAGAAAGGATGACTGTTTTCTTAACACTGATGACAAAGCTAAAGACCTTGCATGCTGTTGATAGGCGGTTCATAATTATTTGTAGGCTTGATTCACTGTGAGCTGCAAGAGCAGCATCATCGGCGAAGAGAAGGTCTCGTACTGTTGTTTTGTTGATCTTGGTCTTGGCCTGGAGTCGAGCAAGATTGAAGAGTAAACCATCCGTTCTCCAGTGGAGGAAGACACACTCTGGTGACTCTTTGAATGCGTTTTGCAGCAAGACAGCAAAATAAGAGCTAAAAAAGATTGGTGCTAAGACACAACCTTGCTTTACTCCACTATTGATGTTGAAGCTGTTTGATGTTGAACCGTTTTCGTGGAATGAGATGATGAGCTGAAGCAGTATTGGGGGGCAGCCAATGTTTAAAAATATAGTCCTCATCTACTGACTGTATCAAAAGCCTTTGTCAGATCGACGAACGCAGTATGTAATGGCAGTTATAAATGCTGCTGTAGCTGAGACTGAGCTGTGGATCTGATCCCACGTATTTGCTCTTTTGCAGCGTCCTCCCAAAAATATTGAAATCTTGACTAAGGTAAATGCCTGAGCGAGAACGTGCCTTGCCCAAATTGCACGAACCCCCTCTCGACTTTGCCGATTTAGTCCAAAGGAGCGACGAGGTCAGTACATTTGGAACCAGTAGAGTTGCAGGGGTTGGCAGAAGGTAGTTCGGATCGTTCCTCCCTGAGGACTGCCTTAGGGGCCCTCCCTCCAGATTTGTTTAGGGTTTACTCCCTTAGCCTTTCCTACTCCCGTACGCACCTACAAGACTACAAGGCAGCAGGAAAGGCAGCAGGTAGTACCATCTACTGCCAATATGGTAGCAGCTCTAAGGCTGACCTATTATTAATACTAAAAATAATAAT